>NW_022196895.1:80511032-80535509 GCF_008632895.1 Mastomys coucha
CCCCCCCCCCAGGCTTGGTTTGGTTTTCCTCCCTACTGCTACCCTTTTTGAGACTGATGCTCCGAACACTGATCCCTTACACTTTCTCTTCCTTCTGGGTGTTGCAGTCAGTCATAAACGCTGGGTGTCTAGGGAGAGGAACTTAGGGTGACTGGTGTTTATTTTAGCATTTAATAAACCAAATTCTGTTACCAAAACACTATTTTCTGTAGGAAAAGGCGATGTTTTAAAAGATAGGATGGCTATTCAAATCACCACACAGAGCATCTCCAAGGCAAGCTGACTAGGAAAAATAGCCAAGTTAAAGAGCTCCGCACACGAACGAGACTGACAACAGATGTCAGTCTTTGGTATCCATACACATGTTCACACACATACACACATACCCCTTACACAGACAAATAGGAATATACATATGTACATATACCCCACATACATATGTATTAGATATAGATAGATAGATAGATAGATAGATAGATAGATAGATAGATAGATAGATAGATAGATAGATAGACAGACAGAGGAATGGATAGATGGATGAATGGATGGAAGGATAGATGGACGGACAGACAGATAGACAGATGATGAAGGATTAAGCCTGGCTAGTACCAATTTGTAATGTATTTTTACCAAAAACATAAAAGCATCACCAATATACATTCACAAAATCTTCCTTGAGCGTGCACCTCTTTGCTTTTCCTCACAGTCTCAGATGCAAGGACTGACAGGGAAATGTGTGACATGGGCCCTGCTGATAACTCCAGCCAGAAAAAAAGCCATGGAGTCAAGCAGTATGTGTCAAGAAGATCTCTGAAGATCTTCATCGACTTAGGAGGAGGAGCCACAGGGAGCCAATGAGACCACATGGCCAGGCAGGGTAGCTGATCCAAGGAGATCGTGTTCATGATGGATACCATCTTGGCACTCAGACCTTTTTTAGAACTTGGCAGGACTTTTGTTAGTTTGGTCCTTTGGACAAGTAGATCTGAGTACTATAGGCATCAAAGGCAGACTAACCCAAAGTACCAGAATGCTGGACAGTAGCATTCTTGATGAAGATGGTGATAACCCAGATGTGCTCAGTGGACCATGCTGGGGTTTGAGCATAACTAGATTTCTTGGCACACACTCGATTTTAAAAGTCTAATATCCGTTCTGCATTGCCATCTTCTCCACTACCACACTGAGAGAAATGCTTGTGGGCATACATGCTGACTGAGGAGGGACATTTTACCCATCTTCTCTTCCCTTGTAGTTCACTCACGTGAAATCTGATTAAGGAGATCCATAGAGGCGTGCCCTCAGGGACCATGGAATGTTCACATCTGCTATTTAGAAGTAATCTTGCCTTAGGGAAACTATATCATTATTCACCACTGGTACATTTGCTCTATCACGAGGTCACCCCTCCCTTCCTGCTCACTTTCCATGGACGCCATGATCCTGAGACCATAAAGTCACTTTGGAAAGTACACGGAGGGGAGAGAAGCTGTCTTGGAAGCCCTCACTGGAAACATCATCATTGCTCCCAGGAGCACCTTAGAATTTTAACATTCTAAATGATATGAGATATTAGGAGTCTGTTATGCCTTTGGCAAGCAGGCTCACACCTCCCTGTAATCTCAGTACTTGGAAGGGGAAGGCAAGATGATTTGAGATCTCATAGTCAGTCCTGTCTCAAAAGATGAGAAAAACAGGGTTGGGGCTAGGGTTCAGTTGATACGGTGCTTTGCCCAGCATTTCTGAAGCCCTGGGCTCCATCTCTAGTACTGCATGAGCTAAGCATAGTGCATACCCATCATCCCAGCTCTCTGGCTGGAGGGTCAAGAGTTCAAAGCCATCCTTGGCTACATACTGTGTTTAAGGCCAACCTAAGCTACAAGGAACCCTGTCTGAACCATACCAAACAAAAACAAACAAAAGCAGTGGAAAGAAAAAAAGCACTCTTGGGTCAATAACCTTTCCACTGTCTTCATGATCTTTAAAAATTGCAGAGTAGAAAATTTGAAAAGGAGAAGCCACGGGTTGCTGGAGATTTATCTGTGAGCACAGTCTTCCATTCTTCCCACTTTCTAACTACCCAACCTATGACTGCTTGAGACAGGGAACTTACTCGATTCGATATTGTTCCCCAGCCAGGGTTAGCACAAACTTTACCCACTTGGTGTTTAGTGAGCATTTGTTACTTCATCATCATGATGGTCAGCAGCATCAAGCCCAATGATGAATGGCAGAGAATGAAGGCAAGAGACTTGCATAAAGCCAGGATGGCTCTGGATTCTCAGCCCCTGGTGAATATGCGTTCATTACCTGTCAATCATCAGGAAGGACATAAGACAACCAGCTCTCCCCACATGTTGTGACCTGATGTAACCCTAAGCCAGTGACTGGACTTAGTCTTCAGCTGAGGATTCTTCACCATAGCACAGCCCAGCCCAGCACGCCATCAAGCAAAATTCCTGTTAGTTTGACCAACATTAGCAATCAACCTTGCATTTCTGTAATTCTGTACAAAGCATTCAGGACATGCATGGAGCACAAAGCCAAAAGGTATGTTATCATGGACTGTTTGGGTTGTACCAAAAGCAGATGGAAATATGACCCATGCTTTTGTTCCATTTATGAACGTTTCCTTAGCAAAGCAACAGATATTTGTGAAGTTAAGTGAAACTCCAGGCTTGGCTTAAAGCCACAAGTCTAACATTCTAACGAGATGATAGACTTTCCCTCAGTCTTCATGTCTGAGGGAAAACTTGAAGTGCATTTCTTGGGATTTAGCAATATGGAGCTGAGGAGAGTGACTTAGTCCCAGCACCCTGGGACTAAGACAGGAGGATTGTTATTAAATTTCAGGCCAGCCTGGGCTACAGTGTAACACTATGGAAAATAAATAAACATTTGATGATGATAAAAGAAAGGAGCAATTAATCTGAAAAAAAAAAAGATCAATTATCCCTGCTCCAGAATATTACATTGTATATTATCTGAATTCTTTAAAGGTAAAAAGGTTATTGCATTCTTGCTGAAATTGTCAAGCATGAGATACTGCCTATATATATTAATGCCTTTGAAAAAATTAAAAAAATACATAGACAATAGGTATGTAGCCAGCTAAGTAATGGATATATTTAAAGAGATAGACATAGATGATGAGAGATGGATAGATAGATAGATAGATAGATAGATAGATAGATAGATAGATAGACAGACAGACAGACAGACAGACAGACAGATAGATAGATAGATAGATAGATGATACACAGATAGGTAGTTAAAGTGTAAAGTAGTTTCACTGTTTAATTTTAATGTGGGGTCATGATGGAGGAAATGCTATGAATAGAGATGCTGATGAGGAACTTGACAAGAGCCTCTAGCAGTCTGGCCATGCAGGTGTTTATACTCTGCCTGCTGCTAACTAGGGCAGGGGGTTGACTAGGGTAGGATTTGGATAATTTATCTGTCCTGAAGGAAAAAGTTTGCATAAAGAGCACAATGCCAGATGTGGCAAACTGAGGTATTGTGCAACCTGAGAACCTTGAAAACAAATCCACCAAGTGTGGCTACACCCTTGTGACTTGTGACAACTCCCCACAAGGACTGTGGAAGAGGCTCCTACAAGCAAGGGCCCTCATGTTTAAGTTTTCCTAGTTTCCTGGGGACTCTACTTAGGAAACATTGGTGCTGACAAGAGCTACCAGATAGGTCAAGCCTGGGAAAATTGGATCTCTGAGAATGCCTCTGTTTGCACAGGCTAGTCAGTTTGCAGGAGGTCAGGAGCAGAGGTTTGGTGAACTGCAGTCAGCAAACACATTGGCATCTCTGTGCCAATCAACCTCGGAAAGTGATGCCAAGTGGCATTCAGATATTTAGCATTATCTTCTCTGGAGTCTTTGGTAAGATAAAAGCTGTTTTCTCTGGCCAGGGCAGACCATTACCCATCTCTGGATACTCCATGCACATCCTACTGTATCCTCAACATAACACTTATGTGCTGGTTAGTTTTATGTTAACTTGACACAGCTATGGTCAGCTGAGAGGAGGGATTCTCAATTAAGAAAATGCCTAAAGAAATCGAGCTACAGACAAGCTTGTGGGGCATCTTCTTAATTGGTGATTGATGTGGGAGGGCCCATTCCATGGTGGGTGGGGTCACCTCTGGTCTGATGGTCCTGGCTGCTATAAGAAAGCAGGCAAAACAAGCCATGAAGAGCAAGCCAGTGAGCAGCACCTTCCATGGCCCCTGCATCAGCTCCTGCCTCCAGTCTCCTGCCCTGTTTGAGTTTCTGCCCTAACTTCCTTCAATGATGAACGGTGATGTGGAATTATAAATCAAATAAACCTTTTCCACAGCTGGAGAGGTGGCTCAGCGCTTCACAGCACTGACTGCTCTTCCAGAGGCCTTGAGTTCATTCCCAGAAACCACATGGTGGCTCACAACCATCTGTAATGGGATCTGATGCACTCTTCTGGTGTGTCTGAAGACAGCGACAGTGTACCCACATACATGAAATAAATAAATAAATAAATAAATAAATAAAATAAATCTTAAAAAAAATTTAAAAACCTTTTCCTTCCCCAAGTTGCTTTTGGGCATGGTGTTTCATGACAGCAATAGTAACCCTCAGAAAACTTACCAGGGTGAACATGTAATGATGCCCACTTGCAAATGGGAAAACTCAAAACTAAATAACTGAAGTAACTTGCTGAATTTCATGCAGCTGATCTGTGGCAGTCCATGACCACAGGTAGTCACTCCCACTAAGAACCTACATGATCCTTGAGTACTGAGGGCTGGGCTGTCGTGGGTTCTATTTATGGCTCAGAGGCAGCTGGGATAGGGCCTCACTCACGACATCACTTAACTCTGTTCTGCGTTGTTGTTACTCCCATTTATCTGCAGACAGAAAGCCCTCCTTTGTATTTGAAGATGGCATCTGTACTTCAGCCGTCTTAGGCCTGTCATTTCTGTCCCTTGCTCTAGAAGCAATGGAGGGAGTCAGGGATCGCTCCTGTAACTTCTTTAGGTCTCTACATTCCCTTATATTTGTGTATGGCTAGATATATCATAATACCCAATAAAAGAAGCTTTGGGGGCTACAGAAATGGACCAGGCAGTAAATACTTGCCATAGAAGCATAGGGACTTGCATTTGATACTTAGACCTATGTAAAAAATACAGATACTGTGCCAGGGGATATGGCACACACCTTCAACTTAAAAGATTCAAGAAGCCCAGGCATCCAGATTTCTGAGTCTGAGATCAGTCTGGTCTCCATAGCAAGCGTCAGGCTAGCCAAGGCTGGAAGAGTGAGACCCTGTCTCAAAAGATAAAAATCTGGGCACAGTGACATGCAGATACAAATTCAGCTCTGGGGATGCAGAGATAAAATGCTCTTGTAGCCTATTCAGATTAGACTACTTGGTAAGCCCTGCATTCCAATATCTCAAAAACAAAAGTGGACAACACCTGAGAAATGAGGAATGACACCCAAAATTGACCTCTGGCCTCCACATATATGCCCACACATGTGTACTGCACACATTTGTGTACCTGCACATATATACATTTATACAAAATAAACAACTTTTAAAAATAAATGAATAATAGAAAATAAGTAAGAGCAGAGTTATCAGTTCATGAAAAGCAATAATACGCAGCATGGGGTTCATCAAGCCTAGAGAGCACAAGGGCGGTGGGGGGGGAGAAAAGGTCAAGCATATAGCTTTCCTATTACTATAAACGGTTCCAGAGATGATCCAGAACCCGAGCAGAACAAACAGAACTGACGTGCAGAATACGTTACTACCTAGAAGAGCAACCAAGTCAGCCATTGGTTCGTTGAGGATGCCGCCAAAGGTTCCTGAGTGGAGATCCTGGTCTCTACACTTCACCTGTAAAGTAGATCGGAGAGAATAGACTTACTCAAGCCGTGGTTCCTTTGCACACCATGGAAGGAATGCCTAGTAGCATCCTTCAGGACTCAGGTGGGTCACCCACCTCCAGGCCTGACCTCACATGACTTGGGACCCTTCATTCCCCAACGACTCCACCAGCACAGATCTATCTAAGATGAGCAGACCATCCCTGGCTGAAGTACTGCTGTTCATATCGATGGCTGCTCCTGGCTTTGTCGCATGCTCTGTAGGTCATGTCTTAGGAGAGTGTTTCCTCCCTCCATTTCGGGGAAGTCTTTCTTCTTCT
Source organism: Mastomys coucha (assembly GCF_008632895.1). Classification (NCBI taxonomy): domain Eukaryota; kingdom Metazoa; phylum Chordata; class Mammalia; order Rodentia; family Muridae; genus Mastomys; species Mastomys coucha. The sequence continues at coordinate 80,517,235 of NW_022196895.1, forward strand.
TTTTTTTTTTTTTTTTTTTTTTTTTTTTTTTTTTTTTTTTTTTTTTTTTTTTTTTTTTTTTGCTTTCAGTGTGATCTCTTTCTCTTTTCAATTATACTCAATTCTTTGATGCATCTCTTAACAACTCTCTCTCTCTTTCTCTCTCTACAATACCCCCGTGTGGTGCGTGCATGCATGTGTGTGTGTGTGTGTGTGTGTGTGTGTGTATTTGTGTGTGTGTGTATTTGTGTGTGTGTGTATTTATTTGTGTGTGTGTGTATTTGTGTGTGTGTGTGTGTGTGTATTTGTGTGTGTGTATTTGTGTGTGTGTGTGTGTGTGTGTGTGTGTGTGCTGGGTATGGTGAATGTATGGGTATGTGTCCACCTATGTGCAAGGATGTGCACTGTGTACAGAGAATTGCACCAGAGAAGAATGTCATTAGGTGTCTCTCTTCATGCTCTCCTCTTTACTCCCTTGAGGTAGGATTTCTCACTGAAGCTGAAGTTCACCATTTTGCCTATGGCATCTGGCTAACCCCCCAATGCTAGAGCTATAGACACCTTCAGTCATATCCAGCTTTACATGGGCATGGCTAATTCAGAACCTAATGCATGCACAGCAAGTATTCTTTTCCCTAGTTTCCCCTCTCATAAGTCTTCTCTGCCTATCGCCTCTACAGCTTCCTCCATGACCGATTTTGTCTCAGAAGCTTGGAGTAGCTCACACAGTGTCACTTACTGCTTCCTACCTCTCAGTTGTCATCCTCGTAGCTCTGAACCTTTTGTCTAAACCCAGACCTAAAACTGGCTGCTCAGAGTGTGAGCTGCTAGAACATACCTCCCGTTTCTGAAGACCTGGAGCGGAATTCAGCACCTACAGTTACATCATCCAGCTTGAGCATGTCGGTTACCAGGTAAGCTTTAAGTATGTCTCTGGTCCCTTTCCTCCTGCCATTCCTGCCCAGAAGTCTTTCCCTGCTCTCACACATCCCTCGTGGAAGACAAATCTCCCGTTTGATCACTTCGGAGTGACGGTTTACTTTTTTACGCACTTCGACTAACTAAATCGTGCTGTGCTGACAGTCTCACACCTGAAATCCTGAGCTGCCTGCCCTGCTACTTCACTGACTATTCTTGGTCCTCATTAGGATGTCTAGTTCCTTGGCCCTTCCAAGATTTACCAAGCTCTTAGCCTTTGTTTTTATTTTCCTCTATTTGTGCTCATGACTTCCAGCGTTCTGTGGTCTCCACTGGGATACATTTTCACTACTCTCTACATCACAGCTAACAGCCTGCATCAAACTACCCTCATACAGCTCTTGGCCTTAGACACAGAACACAGGTACTAAAGCACAGGTATCCATCTACATGGACACACGATGCCACAGCCTTAATACTGCCTGACGTCGTGTGCTCTATTGGGTCTCTTACGGCTGTGCCCATGGTCATCATTTTGCTCTGTGTAAATCTTCCTGCCCGGAGGGTGGAGGATGGGGAGAGGCCAACAGCAAAGCAAGATGCTCCGCCATCTTCACTCTCTGTCTACCTGACACTTTCTTGAGGGAGGCTAATTCCTTCCCTTGACACAGATTTTATCCGCCACCCCCTCAGTGCCTCTGTTCTTCCTCTCTCCTGCCTCAGGAACCTTCTCTGGCATCTGCTCAGGAGCCTTCTCTGGCTCTGATCTGTGCTCCTTCCAGCCGTGACCCCATTGCTTCATCTCACAGCAGCTTTGTTGACAAACACTTCTACCAAGCACCAAGCATCCCAACTTCTGCTTCCTGTTTTCCCAGCACTCCCACATCATCCTTCTCAGTACCTCTGTCTCTTCACAGTGAATTCCCTGTAAGCTGAGGCTGCCTTACTCAGTCACAGACCCCTGGGATTCACATCAGCCCATTTAACAAAGAGAACACACTGTTTTTTTTCCTCTTTTTCTTTTTTCCTCTCCTCTCCTCTTCTCTCCACTCCTCCTCTTCCCCACTCTCTTTTTTCTCTCCATCTTTCACTCTGTCATGAACTACTGGGATGGAACCAGAGGTCTCATGCACACTAGACAACCAAGTGCTTCTTCATGAACTATATCCCAAAGCATTGCTTTCTCAATCATAAAAAAATGCATATTGTCATTTCAAAAAATAAAAAATCATAAAGATGGCCAGGCAGTGGTGGCGCATGCCTTTAATCCCAGCACTTGGGAGGCAGAGGCAGGTGGATTTCTGAGTTCGAGTCCAGGCTGGTCTACACAGTTGAGTTCCAGGACAGCTAGAGCTACACAGAGAAACCCTGTCTGGAAAAACAAAAAAACAAAAAACCAAAATCATAAAGATGCAAGATATCTGTATTTAGTTCAAACCCTGTTTGGTTTGGTTTGGTTTGTCGATACAGGGTTTCACCATGTATTCCTGGGTGTCCTGGAACTCCCTATGTAGACAAGGCAGGCCTTGACCCTACAGAGATCTGCCTGCCTCTCCCCTCCTCCTGAGTGGTGAGGTAAAGGCGTGTTCTACCATGCCTAGCCGGTTAATAAGTCTCAGAAGTCAATTTAACTCTCATAAGTGCCTATGCTTGGATATTTCCATCATGTTCACTAAAGCCTTTTATGTGAGAAAACTAAACTGGCTAACTAATGATCCACCAAGGAGGGACTTCATATTATAAATTATATGTGCTATCATAGGTTGCCTATGTTACTAAAAACAACTTAAAAGGAGGAATAATTCTGGGGTGGAGTGAGAGGATTGTACCAACTTTTGAGAGAGGAAACTAAAGCTCAGACATAAAGACATCTACCCAAGGCTGTGTGTCACAGGATGATGCCTCGGATGCTTCAGCCTCTTGACCATAGCATTATGTTCCCCTGGCACCAAGGCCTGCAGGCATACAACAAGGAATGCTACAATATGCTAGCCTCGCTTCTGACTAGGCAGTCATCTTGGTAGGTTTCACTCCTGCCTTCAGTTCCTATACCCACAGTTCTGAGAGAAACCTGCTGGACCCTAGAGCAAATACACTCAAACATACTCTCTCTAAGACTTCAGGAGTTTGTGAACCACACCCTCAAGCCCCAAGACTTCTGTGATCTCCCAGGCTGTGAGCCCCAAGTGAGAATGTCCTGACTTTATCTTCAAGGTCCTCCGTAATTCACCTATCCTGTCCAGAGCTCCAGTCTCCCTCCACAGGTGGAGCCTACTGGTACCTCCACGGTGAAGTAGCAGTTCCCCCGGGTTCCATGAGTGAGTGCGGGTTTCCTCTGGCTGAGCCACAGGTTGTCTGAAATCACAATGTAGTCCACACTGGAGAAGAAGTGGTCCTTTTCTCTTTTGACAAGCTCCTCCAGGGCAACAGAACCAACTTCTTCCATCCCTTCCAGGATGAGCTTGATATTCACAGGAAGATCCTGGATTAACAACAGAGCATGGAGATTGTACAATATGCTCAAAGCAAGGTTTTTGTTATAAGCTTGTATTTTGATGCCGATACATGAAATAATCATCTCTACTCAACTTGTGGATTGTTTACCCTCCCAGCAGCTCTGTTTACAGCAGCGGAGGAAAGGCAAAGTCAGGCCAGCAGGTAGATTCCACTGTGGTGCTTTGATTTAATGCTAGAATGTGGAGCAGAGACCCTAAAGACGGCAGCACTCATTCTGCAAAGCTTGACTGTGATTCAAGAAGTTGGGGTGGGGGGCTGGAGAGATGGCTTCGTGGTTAAGAGCATTGACTGCTCTTTCAGAGGTACTGAGTTCAAATCCCAGCAACCACATGGTAGCTTGCAACCATCTGTAATGGGATCTGATGCCTTCTTCTGGTGTGTCTGAAAATAGCTACAGTGTACTCATATACATAAAATAAATAAATGAATCTAAAAAGAAGAAGAAGAAGAAGTTGGGGTGGTAGTGTCGGCTCTTTGCAGGCAGGTAGCTATGAGGAGAGAAGCCCGGACCTTCTGGGTCTCTCTAGGGCTGATCGGGATGGCGACCTGAAAAGAACTACACTGGACCCTAACCCTAGGGTTAGGGTTCTCAATATCAGGGTTAGGGTTAGGGTTAGGGTTAGGGTTAGGGTTAGGGTTAGGGTTAGAACAGGAGCTGCTTTAATGTGGCAGTAATTTGTTTATATAGACAGGGCAAGGAGGTGGGGATAGGGGTATGTGGTGAGATGACATATGGGGTAGTGTGAGATGACAAGAGATATGGGGTGACTTCATGGGGCCTATGGAAATTTTAGACGTCAGCGGTAGCTAGGCAGAGGTGATTTCATCTAGGCTGTGTTGAGTCATTCTCAAGTGGAAGGGAATGACTCTTCTTGAAAATCGAGCCAGGCTCGGGGTTGTCTTCAAGGCCCAAATCAAGGTAGGATGGGACAACATGGTAGGATTTGACAGGAAGGGATGGGACAGAGGTATACTTTCCATAGAAGAAAGGAACTCCATGGGTGTGTGTCCAATGTGTGTGCATGATATTTGTGTATACAGGTGTGTCAGGTGTGTGCACATGTGGGTACATACATGTGGAGGCCAGAGGTCCATGTCTAGTGTTCTCTTCATTTATTCTCCACCTTAATTTCTTTCTCTTTCTTTCTTTCTTTCTTTCTTTCTTTTTTTTTTTTTTTTTTTTTTTTTTTTTTTTTTTTTTTTTTTTTTTTTTTTTTTTTTGGCTTTTTTCCTAGACAGGGTTTCTCTGTGTAGCCCTGGCTGTCCTGGAACTCACTCTGTAGACCAGGCTGACCTTGAACTCAGAAATCTGCCTGCCTCTGCCTCCCAAGTGCTGGGATTAAAGGCGTGCGCCACCTTCACCTTAATTTCTAAGACAAGTTTTCTCACTGAATCTGGAGCTCACCTGTTTGGCTATATTGGCCAGCCAGAGGGTTGTGAGATCTTCCTGGTCCCCAAACTCTGGGGCTACAGGCTTGGACACCTGGCCTTTTACATGGGTCCTTGGTATTTGAACTTGAGACTTCATGCTTGCATGACAAGTATTTTACCAACTGCATGATTGTCCCAGTTCATCTAAAGAGTGTTTTCAGGTTTGATTACAAATTGCTCTTTGGTTCCTGTAATTCTGAGCATGGCAGAGGAGAATTATTTCCTTGAGAGACGGCTAGGCCTCAGGATAAGTTTTGTTTCAAGAATGTTATTTTTCAAATGTGTTCAATCTGCTTTGGAGTTACACAAAGTCTTTGATGGCTCAGCAAAATGGATCTTAGGGTTTTTCTACCCTGGACTTGGGATGCAGTCTTTAAAGTTTTGATGCCTGCTGTCTGACCAATTTGTGTCTCTTTGAGAGCCAAGGTGAGAGATTAGGGGTTTTCTCCCAGAGCACAGAGGAGGCTTCAGAGAACTCTCATAGTTACATGCTGAGACATGGCACGGTGCTAGAGAGTATGTCAGGCTGCTCGTGAACCTTGTCATAGGCTGTGTGTGTGTATGTGCATTGTATGCATGTGTGCATGAGTGCACAGATTCACTCAACCATGCATGCTTTTGTGGAGAACAGAGGTCAACATCGAATCTTTCCACCTGTTGCTCTCCATCTTATTTTTTTTTTTTTTTGAAAGAGTTTCTCATTGAACTGTTTACCAAGTCTGGCTGGTCAGCAAGCTCCCAGGATCTACTTGTCTGTCGGACCCTGGTACTAGAATTATAGAAATACATCACCTCATCCAGCATTTTACAATGGGCGAAATAACGTCACCTTGTCACCTCGTCCAGCACTTTACAGTGGGTGCTAGGGACCTGAGCTCACGTCCTAGGTTGAAGTAGCCCCGGAACCATCTCCCCAGCACTGAATTCTGTTTTATCATGTGTGTATGTGTGTGTGTGTGTGCACATGTGTGTGTGTGCGCACGTGTGTACATACATGTGTGTGTGCATGTGCGCGTGTGTGAGTGTGCGTGTGTATATAAGTGTGCATATGTGTGTGCGTGTGTGTGCGTATGTGTGTGAGTGTGCATGCATGTGTGTATGAGTGTGCATGTATGTGAATGTGTGTGCGCATGTGTGTGCGCATGTGTATGCATATGTGTGTGCGCATGTGTGTGCATGTGTATGTGCATGTGTGTGAGTGTGCATGTGTGTATGTGTGTGTGAGTGTGCGAGTGTGTGTGCACATGTGTGTGCATGCATGTATATGAGTGTGCATATGTGTGTGCATGTGTGTGCATATGTGTGTGAGTGTGCATGCATGTGTGTATGTGTGTGTATGTGTGTGTGCATGTGCATATGTGTGCATGTGTATGTGCATGTGTGTGTGCATGTGTGTGCGCATGTGTATGCGCATGTGTGTGAGTGTGCATGTGTGTATGTGTGTGTGAGTGTACGAGTGTGTGCGTGTGCGTGTGTTATGGTTGGGGGGGGCATGTACATGCTGCAGCACACATGTATCAGATGTAGTTTTCTCCTTCCACGTTGTAGGTCCTAGGGATCAAAACCAGGATTGGCAGCAAGTGCCTTCACTTGCTGAGATCCATGTCCTGTTTTGATGTGGCTGATGTTGCAGGCTGGAATCCATGCTTCGAGGACGATTGCCCTCTGGTTTATATTCTGAGTTTGTTCCCTGAGTTTCCCAAGGTTTTCCTTTTCTCTCTAAAACAGCTGGGGCATAATACATGCTCAAGATTGTTGTGGAAAAGTACGCAGTGCGGTGCTCTGAGGCCGGGGTAAGAACTCCAAGTGTGTTTGCTTAGATATACTTGCCTCACAGCCGGCAGCTCTCTCAAGCACAGCCGGCCACCTACCTGCTGCAGAGCTCTGAAGGTGCTCACAGCATTAATCCAAGCCAGGACAGGGCCTTTGTTGTCTGTTGCTCCCCGTCCATACAGTTTCCCTTTTAAAATGGGAAAAGAAAAATTTCAAAATGGTACAGGGATGTCTGCCAAGTTACATAAGCTATAGGAACTAAATTCTGAGATAAAAGACAATCCATACCTGTGTTAGAAATTTCTACAAAGTCAAATGACTGAACTTTGTGATTATGATTAGTTAAAATATTGCAGACCAAAGCCAAACATTTTGGGATATTTTCAGTCCTCTTGGGACCCATTGGTTTTTCACCCCTTCATCTGACCTGAACATCCTTATGAACCCCAAAGCTTGGAGAATGTAGGTTAAGTGGACCCCAAGTTTCACCAGTCCACAAGGAAAGCATACCATCATCATATAGCACCTGAAACCTATGCAGATTTTTTTCCTGACTTATGTGACCCACATGTGTGTGGTCTCTGGCAGTGTATCTGTCAGAAGTGATGACTTTCTTTGTTCTCAGACAACCACTTCTACACTAGAGCATGTTCTTTTGAGAACTGTGATCTGCTTTCCTGGGCCATGATCATTCACATTTGGCTCCAGAATAATGCATCCTCTAAAGAGATTTGTATTGTATTGTATTGTATTGTATTGTATTGTATTGTATTGTATTGTATTATGTGTGGATGTTGTTTTGCCAGCTTGAGACCCTGTCTAAAAATCCCAGCAAAACAAACAAAAGAGATGTAAGGCATAAATTCTTAGATACAAATAGACTGCTGAACATCAGTCACACGACAAGCTACTTTCAGCACACACAGCTACTCTTTGACAAACTCAGCTCTCTTAGACGAACTTGTCCAAGTTCCTTGATATTCCAGAGAGTTTGGTGCTGAACAATGCCCAGCATAGTCTCTCATGCTGACCTCAGTAGATCTGTCTACTGGAAGAATAATGAAATAGAGATGTGTGTCTGTCTCTATTGAGTTTTTTTTTCTTCTTTTCCTTATAAAATACAAATTAGGTATGCTTAAAAAAAATTGTGATCTAGACAACTGTTCTCACTGGCCTAGAACTCCATCCCACAGGGTCACAAAGACACAGAGTTCACAGTTCCTTCCACAAATGGAAGGAAATGAACTTCTCTGACATGAAGACAGGATTTCTCTAATCCTCTCTCTGTATAGTGTGTGTGCGCGCACCCTCGAGTGTGTGTGTGATGAAATCTAGGACCTGGAGTATGTAGGTCAGGCACTTTACTACTGATCTTTATCTCTGGTCCTTTCCCCCCCACACACACTTTTTATTTTGAGATATGTTCTTGCTCATTGTCCAGGCTGGTCTCAAATTCACTTTGAATGATAGGTTCAGCTTGAAACTAGGATTCTTTCTCCAGCCTCCTAAGTATCTGGGCATAGTCCTGAACCTCCAGATCTAGTTCTGCTCATTTTTAACCATAGTTAAAAACCAGGACAGTCTTTGATGCTGTGTCAAGCCTTGTCACAGAAAGGCTCCACCTAAGGACCAGATGATACTGACCATCCACCTCTGTCAGTGTGTAGGGGTCCGTGAGCCACCCATCATCCTTCTGAGCTGGCTGCACGTCGAGGTGCCCGTAGAAGCATACGGTGGGCTTCTTGGGATCATTTCCCAGCTCGGCCAATAGGATAGGAGGTATGGGAAGACTCTGACCATCAGGCATCTGTGGAACAGTGGATCACAACATTAAAACAAACAAACAAAACTCAAAGAGAACCTACTCTCTCTTCTAAAATATTCAAAAACAGAGTCCAGTCTACTCTATCCTTGAGTTCCTATAAAGCTTACATTGTTTTTTTCTGAGCATCCCTTTCCCCATCTCTGAAGTGCATACAATGGCTGGCTATGTGACGCATGCCTTTATTCCTGGGTCTAAAGAGCTGACGCAGGCAGGTCCCCATGCCTTTGTAACAGCCTGGTCTAGAGAGTGAGTCCTAGGCCAGCCAGGACTACATGGTGAGAGTCCTAGGCCAGCCAAGGCTACAAGGTGAGAGTCTGTCCAAAACAAACAAACAAACAAACAAGCAAACCCACAAAACAAAAATGTATACCATGATATCCTTCTAATAACTAGCATTATTGGAATATAAATTATTACATTCCATTAAAAAATTGGAATTATTCATATACAATGCCAAATTGTATATAGTTGCTTGGAAATTTTCTTCAAGAACTCAGATTTCAAATGGCTTGAAGCAGCAGATTTTCCAAATTCTGGAAATCTAATCTTTGATGATTCTAAAGTTCTTAGTGCTAAAGGAGGAGAGACTGGATGCCTTAGTGCAGATCTGCCATGGTAGAATGACAGGCAGTTCTAAACAACAGTTCTGTGCTACCTGGGTTTATATTAACTTGACACAAGCCAGAGTTATCTGAAAGGTGCGAATCTGAATTGAGAAAATGTCTCTGTAAGATCCAGATGTGGGGCATTTCTTAGTTAGTGATTGGTTGTGGAGGACCAATCCCACTGTTATCCTGAGTACACTGTAAGAAAGCAGGCTGAGCAAGCCCTGACATTAAGTCAGTAAGCAGCACCCCCCCCCCACACACACACACTCCCAAGGCTTCTGCATCAGCTCCTGCCTCCAAGATTCAGTCCTGCTTGAGTTCCTGTCCTGACTTCTTTCAAAAATGAGCAGTGAGCTGGGCGGTGGTGGCGCATGCCTTTAATCCCAGCACTTGGGAGGCAGAGGCAGGTGGATTTCTGAGTTCGAGACCTACAGAGTGAGTTCTAGGACAGCCAGGGCTACACAGAGAAACCCTGTCTCAAAAACAAACAAACAAACAAACAAACAAAAAACAAACAAGCAAAAACGAACAGTGATATGGAAGTGTGAGCCAAAGAAGCCCTTTCTTCCCGAGCTGCCTTTTGGTAATGGCGTTTGGAAACCCTAACTAGGCAGGTTCCAGGGAAAGAGCACACTGTTCAAGTGGTGCTTTCGGGGACCCTCCTGTGCACGCAAGGAGAGGCAGGGTGACGTGGAGAGAACTAGAGGAGCACGTCTTCCAATAACAAATTGACCCACACTCATGGCTGCCGCTTTCTTCTCCTGCCCCCAGTCCTGCTATGACCAGAAGTCCACAGCACAGTCTCATTTTAGACTAGATGGGATGTTTTATCCTTAGGGGAAACCTGGACTCTGTGGGGATTGAAGTGAGGGCCTGAGTAAGTTCTTCTCTTGACACCACCTAAGGAAGATGGCCATAGATGTGGAGTCTCCTGAGCTGGAAGGAGACCCCTGGTACCTGCTGAGAACCCAAGTCTACGGAATCCACTCCAGCTCCCAGGCTCCGGAGTTTGTCTGCAGCCAAGGCCATCATCCGGAAGAGCTCCTGTCTGAGACGAGGCACGGGCTGCACAGAATCACTCTCAATGGCCACCCACTCCTTCAGGGTCTGTGAGAAAACACAAGGAGGGGGTTATCAGGTAGGGCACAAGAGCCCTTGTCCAGTTGGGTAGGGGCTGATGGGAGCCAAGCCCCAGATGCTCTTCAGTTCATGAAATTCTGCAGCTTAGTTTTAAAACTCAAGGCTGCTAAACAGCAAGTGTCGGCAACATTTCTGCTGTGAAGATTTCACAAGTGTGAGAACCCTAACTCCATCCCGCAGACCTGGCTTTGTAAAACGTTAGCTGGACAGTGTGGTGCATGCTTGTAGTCCTAGAACAGGTAAGGCAAAGACAAGCGGATCCCAGAGTCTCAATGGCTACCCAGCTGAGGCTGCAGATCCCAGAGTCTCAATGGATACCCAGCTGAGGCTGCAGATCCCAGAGTCTCAATGGCTACCCAGCTGAGGCTGCTTGATAAGAAGACCCTGGTTTCGAGACAAACAAATAAACAACAACAAAACAAAACAAAAAATAACAAAGCGAACAGCACCTGAAGAAATCATGCAGTGTTGACCATTGGCTTACACATAGACACAGACACACAAACACAAGGCAGACAGACATGCAGGCAAAACACCAATGCATATAGCATAAAAGATAAAACTTAGGCTCTTCTTGCTCCCAAGGTCTCTTTCTACTCTTCTCCTCCTGTACTCTTCTCCCCCATGTATCCACCCCACATCCTAGTTACCAGGCTGGTGTTAGGAAGGAAGCAAGGACTATCAATGTTGGCACTGAAGTATAAAAGATTCTTCTGCTCCATCTAGGTATCTCTGGCAACTAAGGAATATTGTCAGTGGGCTAGAATAATCATGATCTCCACAGAGGTGTTGTGACCATCAACCAGGAACCGAGGGTGTCTTTCTAGAACCCAGGACTAAGGGATCTCTGCCACAAATCTAATGATCCCTGATGTTTTATCCTAGTAAGAAGCTATCACCATTTTGAATGGAATCACATCTGCAGGCACAAAATCCCACATCTCCCAGTAAATTGCTGCCACCAGGTTCTGAAGGGAACAAACAGAGTTGGCTTCTCCTACCTGCACAAACTCATCCTGGTGGTGGTCTATGTACTGGAAGAGCTTCTCCAGCAGCCCAGAGTGTGGAGAAGATGAGGAAAACATTTCCTGCTTCAGCCGCAGCAGCAGTGCCAGAGAGATGAAGTCTGTGATTGGACCTCAGCAGCGTGCTGAGAGAGAAGCCTGTGGGTTGGCAACAATGAAAATAAATGCCAGCCTTGGGCTTCTGACCTTTCGTAAAATTGCTACCCAAAGCTGCCGCTCCACATGACTTGGATTAAAGTCACCAGAGATGGTCAAACCAGAAATGTGTCTTCTTACCCCATTACTCACATGCTTCCTTTTCAAAACGAATGGATTTTTAAATACTTCTAAAGATTAAATTTTAATTTAGCTAATTAAAATTGTTATGGGTGTGGGCATTTTTCTGCCTGTCTGGCTGTGTACCATGTGCATGCCTGGTGCCTGTGAAGGAGAACATTAGACCCTATGGGACTAGGTTACAAATGGCTATGAGCTGCCATCTGGGTACTGGGAATTGAACCTGGGTCCTGTGGAAGAGCAACCAGTGCTCTTAACCACTGAGCCATTGTTCCAGCACCACCATCATCTCCTCCTTTTCTTGTTTTGAGGACTCCATACATGAATGCTTCATCTACATCCCTCCCTCCCTGCCTGCTTGCCCTCTGCCTCCTCCCACATCCCCCCTTCTAGAAAATTCATAATGTCTTCTAGAAAATTTATAATGTTTTCTTTGCTTCTCTCTCTCTCTTTCTCTCTCTCTCTTTCTCTCTCTCTTTCTCTCTCTCTCTTCCTCTCTCTCTTTCTCTTTCTCTCTCTTTCTCTCTCTCTCTTCCTCTCTCTCTCTCTCTCTCTCTCTCTTCCTCTCTTTCTCTCTTTCTTTCTCTCTTTCTTTCTGTTTTGTTGTTGTTTGTTTCTTTGAGACAGGTTTCTCTGTGTATCCCTAGCTGCCTTGGAACTCACTCTGTAGACCAGGTTGTTCTGGAACTCAGAGATTCACTTGCCTCTTCCTCCCATGTTCCCAAATGCTGAGATTAAAGGCATGAGCCAGTATCAACTAACAAAGGCATATGCTGCATTGATTGATTGATTGATTGATTGGCCAGAGTTTTACTGTATAGTCCTGTTTCTCTTGGAACTCATTCTGTAGACCAGGCTGTTTTTGAACTCAGAGATCCACCTGTCTCACCCTCCCTTCTTCTTCTTCTTCTTCTTCTTCTTCTTCTTCTTCTTCTTCTTCTTCTTCTTCTTCTTCTTCTTCTTCTTCTATGTCTTAGTGACTTTTATATTGCTGTGACAAAACACAATGAGCAAGGCAACTTATAAAAGAAATTTAATTTGGGGGCTCACCATTCTAGAGGATTAGAGCTTATGACATTATGGCAGGAAGCATGCCAACAAGCAGGCAAGCATGGCACCGAACAGTGTCTGAGAGCTTATATCTGATCCACAAGCAGGAGGGAGAGAGAGCTAACTGAGAGCAGCATGGGCCTTTGAAACTGCAAAGCACCTCCATGACCCCATGACCCCATGACCCCTCCTCCAACAGGCCATGCATCCTAATCCTTCCCAATCAGTTCCACCAAATCAGTGTTTCTCAACCTGTGGACTGAATACAACCTTTCACATTATTCCCCTAGGACCATTGGAAAACACAACTATACATTATGACTTATAACAGAAGCAAAATTACAATTTGAAGTAGCAACAAAAATATGTTTATGGCTGCGGGTCCCTACCTCATGGGAAACTACATGAAAGGGTCTCAGCATTAGGAGGTTGAGGACTCTGCAAGAACTGTTTCCAAATACATGATCTTACGGAAGGCATTCTCATTCAAACACCTGTAACCCACTGAATTTGTTTACTATTGTTAATATGTACACACATCTAGCGCTGACCACATAGGATTGGACAACCCATCTAGGAGCTTGTTCCCGGAGGAAACTGATTCTCCCACTCTTAGCAACCATTTGTGCTGGGGTCCAGCCTTGACATGAGTCGGGGGGGTCATCAAGGACTAGGGATACCTGGGTAGGCAAATAAGAAAACACATCAATTGAGCAAACTGACAGGCTTGTTCATGCCATGAGAGCTTTCTGAACTCTGGAGTCAGAATGCTCATTGTCTTAGTTAGGGTTTCTATTCCTGCACAAACATCATGACCAAGAAGCAAGTTGGGGAGGAAAGGGTTTATTCAGCTTACTTCAAGCAGGTCAGAAAGCAGGAGCTGATGCAAAGGCCATGGAGGGATGTTACTTACTGGCTTGCTTTTCCTGGCTTGCTCAGCCTGCTCTCTTATAGAACCCAAGGCTTCCAGCCCAGGGATGGCACCATCCACAAGGGGCTCTACCCCCTTGATAACTAATTGAGAAAACGCCCCACAGCTGGATCTCATGGAGGCACTTCCCAACTGAAGCTCTCTTCTCTGTGATAACTCCAGCCTGTGTCAAGTTGACACACAAAACCAGCCAGTACACTCATATCGACTTGACTCAGCCTCAGTCATTGATTGAAATCATACAAAGAAGTTGTGTTACAAAGTTCATAGGTAGGGCTATGGGTAAATAGGTAGTTCATAGGGTAAATGCTTCTCTAGTTCCCTGTGTCAACATTTGTGTGTGTGTATGTGTGTGATACAGATAAGTACAGATTTAGAACAGAAAAAAAGGGAACTATAAAATCTCAAACATAAAAGTTTTGCAGCAAGCACAATATTTTTTTTATCTTCTGACCTCCAGTCTCTGGTGAGGTCTAGGGGCAGCAGTATTGCAGTTATAAAGTCAGTATCTTTCAGACATGTGTGAGACATTATGGTTTCATAAAAGGGCAAACACGAGGTCACACTGCTAACCTTGCAGTCTTTGGATCTCAAATCCTGGTCAAACATCCAGGACCCCATCTGTCTGTCTACAAAAACATCCTCACTTAACCCGTATGGAGAATTCCTAAGGGGCTGCCACTACCATCCCTGAATCCAAGGAACCCATTGTTGACTTTCTGGGAAATACCTGTATGTTATTCCATTCTCAGTTTTGTAATAAGAATGTCCTGTTTTATTATACATAATTGAGATTAGGGAACAACTGCAGATTTACTCATCTCTGCCCAAGGCTCTAGGTTACTTTCATTTCCACCTTGAGTGAGTGACCATAACATATATCTCTCTTGAATTCATGAACAGCTTTCACTTTAATATTATTGGTAACATCTGGTTCCTGGATATCAAGCAGACTCCTACTAGTTCTTGCCAAGTCACCAAGTACCAATTTAATCAAGGAAGGAGAAAAGAGAAGGAACAGTAAATAAATAAGGAGAATGATAAGTAGTAAGAATAGTTGCAGAAATGACATCACGAGGTGCTTGTGCCAAAGAAGCAGGCCTTGGGGCCTCTCAGTCCTCACACTGGGGTTCACAGGAAGCCATAGCCTTGCATTCTGAAACACGGTACCCCCCGGCAAGTTTTTCGTCCTTGTCATCAGGGGTTTCAGGCATCTCAAGCTTAATGTGTGTTGTCTCCAACACACTTGTGGCTCTTCACACGTGACCTTGTTGACTTTCCTGTCCATGTTAGCATGTCAGCTGGTGTTGTCATGATAGCCGACTTATTCAAGCAGCCATATCGCTGAGCCTTCATGGGAGTATACTCCCCGTCAGGTTTAGGGGACACTATCTAGAGCAGGCACCATAGTTGTCTGGCTCTTACAGTCTTTCTTTCCCTCTCTCCCTTAATGTTTTCTAAGGCTTGGGTACAGGGCTACATTGTAGATATATCTAAGACTTGGGTACAGGGCTACATTGTAGATATATCTAAGGTTTGGGTATAGGACTGTATTATAGATGTATCCAAGGCTTGGGTATAGGGGTTACATTGAAGATTTATCTAAGGCTACATTGTAGATGCATCTAAGGCTTAGGTATAGGGTTGCATTGTAGACTATCAACTTGGGCTTGGCACTCTACAATCCCTTGTTATCTGCATTTTGACCAGCTGTGGACTTCTGTTACAGTCTTCATCTGTAGCATAAAAGAAGCTTCTTTGAGGCTGGAAAGATGATCAGCAGTTAAGAGCACTCACTGCTTTACCTGCAGAGGACCTGGGTTCAATTTCTAGCACTCACATGGCAGCTCATGTCTGTAACTCCAGTTCTAAGGGATCCAAAACCCTCACACAGACATAGGTGCAGGCTAAACACCAAGGCACATTAAAAAATTTAAAAGAGACACTCTTTTAGGAGCAACACTTATCTGCGGGTATGGGAATGTTTGGAATGTAGTTTGCAATTATGTTTGTTTAGGGAAATGATGACAGTAAATTCTCCTCTAGGATCTATGACCTCTTTAGCCACTGGCAGCCAACTAGGCTAACGTTACCAGGTATGAATTCTTCCCATCGAGCAGGCTATAAGGCTGATCACATAGCTGTTAGTTACTCTAGAGGTGAGAGCATCATTTTTGCATCCTCAAGGATCTCTTGAAGGTCTAGCTATCACTGAAGTTCCCAGGCTCCACACCTGTGTGGGATGACTGGCCTCTCCTCTCCCTTGGCAGCTTGCATAGCACCTTCTGATACCAATGGACTTTAATGAGACCTCAGAGGCTTCAAAGTCATCTTGTATACCCAGAGGAGACGTGGATGCTAGTGGTAACTGCGGCAGTCACAGAGTTTGTCTTTAAGCTGGGAAACTCAAGTTATTCCTGTAATACAATCTAACTCCTGGTTTATCCTTCATAAAGGGAGCCAGTTCTGAAAGAAAGGTAGGAGGGGCTTAGCTAGCGAAAGGGGGGAGCACCAGGTGAAACCAAGCAAATGCACATGGAAAAACCTCATAATGCCTAAATCCTGTGCAGAATGGTGGGGTTTCCTCCCCAGTTTCTACAATTGGAGTGTCCTAAAACACAAAGAGAAGAAACTTAGAAGTTTCCCTGTTGTAAGTAACACTGAGAGGCAGCCACAGCTGGACTAACCTCTGTTTCCGGTCTGTGTCTCTCACTCTGTCCTCTGATGTATTCCTTCTCTCCCCTCCCTGGTCTCTAAAGAGGTCCTGTGCACAAGCCACCGTCCCCCATCTTCTTCCCAGTCCTCTAATCTGTCATCCCCACCCTTGGGCCACTCCTGGGGAATGACTCTACCCTGATGTCCTTGGATACCTTTGGGGAAAAATCTCCCCCTTGGCCTGGACACAATCCTAAGTCAAATTGACTGAGTCTGCACCTGGGTGGCACACTTAGAACCTGTCTATAACATAATAAAATAAAATAAAACACAAATCAACAAGGGTGCCAAGATAGTGCCCCTAAGGAAAAAGAAAACCCACAACTCAGTGTTACATGTGAGTAGAGTAGCCAAGAATCAAAGTTGGATAGCAGGCGCTAGCTAGTGCAGGGACGGAGAAAGTGGACCTTTCATGGGCTGATGGTAAAAACAGCCGGGTCATCGAGCAAAGGTGCTTCTCATGGAGGCTGACAACCTGAGTTCAAGTCCCTAGACTGCCACACAGTGGGAAAAAACAATCCATTCCCAATCCTCTCTCTCTCTCTCTCTCTCTCTCTCTCTCTCTCTCTCTCTCTCTCTCTCTCTCTCTCTCTCACCCCCTCCCTCCCTCCCTCCCCCCCCCACTGTTCCGAGTAAATAGACATAAAAACAAATAGCAAAATGATACAACCCTTTGAAAAAACAGTCTGGCCTGATGTGGTGGTATATGCCTTTGATCCCAGCACTCTCAGAAGCAGAGGCAGGCTGAGGCAGAGGCAGATCTCTGTGAGTTCAAGGCCAGTCTTTTCTACATAGCAAGTTCCAGGACAGCCAGAACTATATAACAGAGATACTCTGTCTCCAACAAACAAACAAACAAACAAAACTGAAAAAGAAACCCTAGAAGCAAAGCGGTTTGACTGTCTGCCCTGCACCTAGTTAAACATTTTTCTTCTATATGACCCAACAATTCTACTCTGAGTCATATACTCAAGAGAAATAAAAATGTTACACAAAAAATAACTTGAAAAACTGGGTACAGCAGTGTTATTTATAGTAGGCAAAAGGCAGAACCAGACCAAGAGGCCATCATCAGATGACTGGATAAAGAAAGGCTCTGCATCCCTGTAATGAAATATTATTTGGCTGATGAAAATGATAAAGTACTTGGTCATAAAAAGTATTAGTGGGGTTGGGAATAGCTTCATGGGTGAGCACTTGCCTTGACAATATAGTGCTGAAAGAAATAAGCCAGACATAAAGGACTTCTTATTGAATACTTCCCTTTATAGAAAAGACCAGAATAGATCAATACATGGAGACAGGAGCCAATGAGTAGTTACGAGGGTGAAGGAAGAAGTCACTGCCAATGAGGAAGAAGTTTGTTTTTTTTCAGTGAGAACAATCTAAAATGGACTGTGGTAATAGTGATTCAATCCTGTGAATATACAAAAACAAAACAAAACAAAACAAAAAACCCAGAACCACAAATAGTTGAACTGCATGCTTCGCCTGGATAAATTGTATGTGCATTAATATACAGATGTAAAGTACCTGTCACCCACATACCACTCAATTGAGTATTACTGAGTGTGAGACACACGTAAGCCGAGGTTGAGCTTTGCTCTAGGTGGAATCACTTTCGGCCAGTAGGTGGCACTGCTGGCCTGTTCCTGTCTTCTCACTCCAGACACAGCTGGTTCAGCTCCATCCAAATCCCAAGGGGTAAATGAACCAGTGGGAAACAACCAGGGTAGCCTTCCACAAACTTGAAAGAAAACTGAGCTCAAGTGCCAAGGAGAACTCAGGCTGGCTCTCTGAGACTGCAAAATGCCGACATCTCCCCCCCTCAGTTCTGGGGATAGACCAGTGCCGTGTACAAATGTCATATCATCAAGTTGCATCTCTAATCTCAGACAGAAAGATTCTTGGCAAGCCATTGTCTAGATTAACACTGGAATTTATTTCTCATCCAGTCGTTACTAAGAAGGTTTTAATTAAAATGTTTTTATTAATTCTTTGAGAATTTATGTAATTTATGTAATTTAATCATGTTCATTCCTAGCCCTTCCCCTAATGCCTCCCAAGTACACCTCACCTTCCCCAAT
>NW_022196895.1:80535519-80535970 GCF_008632895.1 Mastomys coucha
CAACTTGTGTTGCTCATATGCTCCTAGGTATGGGATCACGCACTTGAACATGGTAGACCTACCAGGGGCCACACACTTAAAGAAAATTGCCTCTCCTTCAGAAGCCAGCAACTATCCATATGCCTCAGGTAGGGTCAGGGCTCAAGAACCCATTTCCCTCAAAAAGAAAAAAACAGTAGGGGAGGTTATTTTTAAAAAGAGAAGAGGCTGGACATGGTGGCACATACCTTTAATCCCAGCACTTCAGAGGCAGAGGCAGGTGGATCTCTGCCTCTGAAGTGCTGGGATTTTGAGTTTGAGGTCAACCTGGTCTATAGAGTGAATTCTAGGACATCCAGGGCTTCATAGTTTACACCCTGTTTTTAAATACAGAAGAAAAAGGTGAAAGAGAAGGAAGAGGAGGAGGAGGAAGAGGAGGAGGAGGAGGAAGAGGAAGAGAAGGAAAATAAGG
>NW_022196895.1:80536457-80554675 GCF_008632895.1 Mastomys coucha
TTGGCCTTGAACTCAGAAATCCGCCTGCCTCTGCCTCCCAAGAGCTGGGATTAAAGGTGTGCTCCACCACCGCCTGGCCTGTTCCTCAGTTTCTTTGTCTGTGTCTCTGTGTGTGTGTGTCTGTGTTTGTATCTCTGTGTGTGTTTGTCTGTGTGTGTGTGTCTGTGTGTGTGTGTGTATGTGTGTCTCTGTGTGTGTCTGTGTGTTTCTCTGTGTGTGTGTGTGTGTGTGTGTGTGTGTGATAGTCATGCTGGGCCTCAAACCATTCTACTCTTGGCTTTTATGTTGCAGAAAGAAGAGCCGAGCAGCAGGAAGGGAGACATAGGAGGCTCTGGAGCAGAGCCTGGTCCTGGTGCTTCTTCAGATGTCTGTCTGGAGCTTGGGTTCCTGCTTACTAGTGCTGGTTGCAGTGTATATAGAACAAAGGTTCCTGGTGTCCCAGTCTTAGCTTCAGATACTAAACTCCTGCTAGGGCATCCTCAGCTATGCCCTACCATGGTGCCCACCTTCCCTAAGGAGCAGATCCTCAAAATCTTAGCTTTTCCATGCGGCAAAGTTACAAGAACTGCAAGTTTCTATACCATCTGGTAATGTAGTCTGATCATCCAATATGACCCAAAGCTGAAGTTGAGACCAAGTTTATCCTAAACACAAAGAATGTGTTTTCTTCAATGAAAAGTGGAAGCCTACACACTTCCAAAAGGTGATGCCAACAAAGGGGCCCAATTTGGAGGATCTAATCTGGCTTCTGCCATGCTGAGTGGAGTCATAAGGCACGCACGCATATCATTACACAGCTGCTGCTCAGACTTCCTACCCGGTATGACATCATATGTCCTGCCTCCTCTCCTTGCTCCAGGCTAGTCAACATGTGTGCTCAGCTGACCCTGAACCTCCTTGACCAGAGCCACCACCTTCACCACTGACAATCCACTTGCAACACAAATAGCTGAGAGCAGGGAGCTGGAACAGAATCTGCTCCCCCACTAGGTGTCCTTGACAATAAAGGGCCTACAGAGTGGTGCTGCTGCCTCTGCATTGATGCCCATTATTTCCCTGCCCCTTTCCCCCATAAAACCAATTCCTTATTTCTTTTAATGTAAACAGAAAGCTGGGCATGTAGTGTTAGGTTCCAAACCAGACTACTGCTCAGGCCGCAATGCCTGTAGCAGCCCCTCTCCTACAGACACTGACAGGTACCCTATTGGTCGGGGAAGCCTGAGATAACAACCTTCCAGGTGCCGGGATTTTTTACCTGGGGAAGTGAGATGACGCCAAAGGGCTCTTGGTGGCCATACATCCTGTTGCCCAGCTAGGTCCTTGCTACCTGCTGGGGAACAGAGAACCTGGCTGCAGGCCATGGGGCAAGATCTTTTCCCTTTCTCACGGTGCTGTAAGAATGGACCCCAACTCGGCTACAAGGGCTTAATTCTCCTCAGAACCTTCGCCATCATCGGTCTATGGTGCTGAGGCCAGCGCTATACCCTGAGCCCCCATTACGGCTGTCTATCTGTCCATGGCATTAATAAGAAACTTCTTTGCCCAACGGTCCTGCTTAGTGTCTCTCTTGAACCTGCACCTGAGACCCTTCAGTTTCCCATCTTCCAGAGGTTGTCTGCGGCACCAAAGATTTTACTCACCAAGTCTCCTGCCGTCCTAATGTTTCTGTACGGTGAAGGCTGCTCTGTCCTGTTTCTGCTTCAATGAATTTATTACAACATGGGAAAAAAATGTGTTTTATTAACTTGGTTTTTCACGGTGGTCGGTTTAAAACAAAACACAAAGGAAGAAAACAAAACTCTCAGGTTTTTCCAGGCTGTGTTTATCCCAGCCTTGGACCTGCAGAACAAGGTCCAAGGATCCCCGCAGAGAGGAGTGGCAGGGACCCAGTTAAGGCGGGGCCTCCTTCAAGGAGCCACCCTCCCTCAAGATGAAGGCAGCAGTTCTGAGGAGCAAAGCTCCCCTGGAAATGTACAGGCAGATATCATCAAACATCTGTACAAGCTGACAGTCCCGACCCAGGGACTTTTGAGCTCTTACACATAAGTTTAGACTCTGAACCTGAAAGGCCAGGCTCTAGAAAGACAACAGGTGTATAAAATTTACTACTTAGCTAGGTAGTGAGACCTCTATACCCTCAGATATAGACATACACATAACAGTCCATGAGATAACAGTAACCCTCCCCTTACTGCTAAAAATCGATCCCCATCCTCTCAGCTCCCCGGGCATGGTTCTTTCTCCTAGCCTTGGCTGTCTGCTGAACCACAGTACACAATACAATACTGTTACCAGAGTGCATACCCTCTCCACTTCTGACCACCCCTTCCCTTCGTAAATCTGTCACTGTCACGCATGCATGGCAAAGCCATAAGAACTAGGTCTCTGTACGACCATCTGCTGTGGTCTCATCAGCCGGTTTGACATGAAAGCTTTGGTTGAGGCCAAGTTTGACTGAGAGTCATTGCCATTGCCGAAGGCAAGGCCCACACAGTGATGACTGAGGAAGGATACTGACAAAGGAGACCCAGGTAGGAGAACTCTAAGTAACCTTCTAAGAATGAAGTGAAGCTACAACGAGTCAGAAATCACCAGAAGCTGAGGGCCAGAGGGCCTGATACTGAGTCCTGAGTCCCTTGTAGTTTCAGGTCAGCTGGCACAGGTCACTGAAGCAGGGCAATCGTATTTACCATGCTCCACCAGTACTGGCAGGAGAGGAGACATCACCTGGCATTTGTGACCAGTGCTGGAGCATTGATTATAACAACCACCTGTGGCTCTATTTGGGGCCTTTTGAGTCTGCCAGCAGAAAAGGATATCTTTCTTGAGGTCTAACACAAATTTAGAAATAAAGGGGATTTAAAGATCCCTTCCATCTATATTACTCTAAAATCCTTGGGGGGAAGGGATTAGGTGAGGGCAGTGCCCCATATACTTAAATGGAGACTAGGATTAACACCATCAGTAATGGTTTGGTATGATATGGCCGCCTCAAGCTCTGTATGTCTCTGTCTAACCTGCCAGTGAGACTTAACAGTGAGAATGTGTGATGATTTTCACCAGTTGTATCAAGACCTTGGGCAGTGAACCAAGATAGTCCACAGCCAACCACTCTACATTTCCCAATCCCCATGTTCTCCTCAGAAAGTCTCCGTCACAGTTGCTTCAGTGTTGTTGACCTAAAAGATCCACTGGGGCTTTTCCTTTGGTTGAGGATAGTCAGGACCTCTTCACCTTTGAGTGGGAAGATCCTCAGATGGGTTGGAAACAAGCAATACCAACAGGCTGATCTTATTTGGACACATTTCGGAACCTGGGTTTGGTTCTCAGCACAAATGTGGTTTCATGTGCCCTAGACCATCCGTATGTCCATTGCTAGGGGATCCAATGTCCTCTTCTGATCTCTACAAGTACTGAGCATGCCTGTAATTCAGGAAAAACCCTTAAACACTTAAACTAAGTCTTAATAAAAAATAAAACAGACCTCAGAAAAAAAAATTTGGATTCTTCAAATATTACTATTGACACATGCCTTTAAAATCCAAGATCTTTATTTCAAACTCCTAGAAGAAGATACACTCCAATTATACAGTGCCTTGAGAGGTCAAGTTTGCCCAGAGCTGAAGAAATCTCGTTTCAGTGCAGTACCAGAACTACCCTCACTTGAGAAACTCTTGCATCTGTTTGTAAGTATAAACAAAGGAATGGCCTACGAAGTCTGTGATGGATATTCTATGTTGTCAACTTGACAAAATCTGGAATAAACTACAATCCAGAACTTATAGAGATCTTGTGAAAAGGAATTAAAAAAAAAAAAAAAAAAAAGCAAGCTTAGGTCCAGGTAGAGAGGTATAGTCCTTTAATTCTGGCACTTAGAAGACAGAGGCAGACAGATCTCTAAGTTCATGGTCAATCTACAGAGCAAGTTCTAGGACAGCCAAACATTTTCAAGAAAATCTTAGACAGTCAATGAAATAATTCAAAACAGAAAGCCGTTGATGATATAACAGAACCGGGGGGGGGGGTTGTGGGAGGGTGGGAAGGGGTGTTCTGGCCCCAGCAAGTAGAAAGACTTGCAGCTTTGGCCATGTAGCTCTGGGATTAAAGTCAAGAATAAAAGGGGTTACTGGGACAGTTGATGCTGGTGTTGCCCCTTGTTCATGAGCTCCAAGAGACCATCCAGGAGCCAACTCTGATGCAATCTCACTTGGGTCTCTTTATTACAAACTCGAGTTTGGGCCTACTGACCGCTGGCCCAGATGCAACAGGACAGTTTGATGAATTAGCCTTGACCCCTCATAGGAACAAGTTTTCTTTTTTCTTTTTTTAAAAAAGATTTATTTATTTATTTATTTATTTATTTATTTATTTATCTTTTGATTAGATATTTTCTTTCAGAACAAGTTTTAATAGGAAATGAAAGCAAGTGAGGGGGGTGTCAAGCCTGATAAGCATCTACTAGAATGACTATTGTAAGCCGACAGGTGGGGAAGCAAGACTGTGAACAATCACAAACGGTCTGAAAGTACATCTGAAACAATCAGACTAATCTTGAATGGCTGTAGCCAGGAAGTAGCTAGGGAGTAACTCTTGGGCATAGACCAAAGACACAGCATGGGGTCTTTCCTGGTACTTGAGTGCAGCTTGGGCTCAGCTGTGGGTCAAGTTCTCAGGCTCCCCACTCTTTTTTTTTTTTTCTTATGATGGAGTCCAGTCCCAAGATGGAGTAGGTTTGGCCTCTCACTGGTTAGTGGTGATTAAGAAGAGACCAACATCATTGTAGTGAAATCTTCTGGGCAGTGTTTTCTGAGAGCACAAAGAAGCTGTGTTTCAGAGATAGCCAGGGCTGTACCTCATGCTGTTAGCTGGACTTGGTAAGAGTCAGCCAAGTGGTATTGGTTTGAAGGCATAAAGGGGTAATGGAGAGCAGGCGAGCCTTGCACTGTGAGAGGCCAGGGAAGAACCATGGTGAGGGTGCAGCCTCAGTGGCGGTTGGCAACCCTCGACTAAAGGGATAATGCAAAAATGATGAGGCTTGGCACCATGAAGAAAGCCTATGAAAGCCTATTGGTGAAGCCCAGTTGTAGCAGAAAACCTCAGTGTATTGGAGATGCCAGTATTATGGGATGACCACTAAGAACAGCAGCGGCAGTGGAGTAGAGTTAACCAGAGCCCAGAGTGCTACAGAGGGTAGACCTGGAGAAGTGACCCAAGCCCTTTGGAGGAGCCCAGAAGATCTTGTGTGTATACCAGACATTGGAACAAGAAGCTGTGAAGCCAAGGTTGCTTTAGAGTCCCTTCCTGACTTTGGATCAAGATGTAGAACTCTCTAGGCTCCTTTAGCCAAGTCTGCCTGCATGCCATGCCGCCTTACATCCCATTATGATAATAATGGACTGAATCTCTGAAACTTTAAGCCAGATCCAATTAGATATTTACCTTTGTATGAGTTGCTTTGATCATGGTGTTTCATCACAGCAATGAAACCCTAATTAAGACAGAGTCATAACTCACAGTCATAGGGCCAGAGACGAGCTGACTTCTTCTTTGGCCTCCCAGACCCTATAACTACAGAGTGACTGACATGTAGGCATTCAGTGACATAGTGTCAATAACTGTACTATCAACCAAGGAAAGCAGAAAGCTAACCTTTGCAGGATCCTTGACGACTAGTGCCCATACCAGGTCAAAGGGTCAAGGATGGTTGACTGACCCTAGAATCCTAACTATGAAGCCACAATACCTGAGAAGTGTAATCTGAGCCTTACTACCAACAGTTACCCAACATGTTCATTGTCTGGAGCAAGAACACCACTGCCTAAATCAAGTAGAACACCAAACCAAGTCCAGCCTGGTCTCAGAAAACTCTCTGCCAGGGACTCCAAATCTTTACAGACGGCTCTCTCGAGTCATAATGGGGGAAAGGCACAGGTTGTTCCCTGGTAGACGGCATCCTGCCTGGTACTTTGTCAACTTGACACAAGCTAGAGTCATCTAAGAAGGAACCTCAATTGAAAAAAAAATGCCTCCATAACATTGGTCTATAGGTAAGCTTGCAGGGCATCTTCTTGATTAATGATTGATGTGGGTGGTGCCTCACTCATTGTGGGTGGCTCTGCCTATGGTTAGGTGGTCCTGGGGTATATAACAAAACAAACTGAGCAAGCCAGGAGGAGTAAGCCAGTAACCAGCATTCCTCCAGTTCCCTGCCTTAACTTAGTTCACAATGGACTTCAACTATAAGAGGAAGCAGATTGCTCTTCACAAGTTGACTTTGCTCATGACCCTTTATCAGGAATAGAAACCGAAGACAGTGAAAGAACTAAGCTGATGTGCTCAAGCTTGTGAATTGTTTGCTCTTCACCAAGTCCTACCATACCCAAAAGAAGAAGAAGCCAGCTGTGCAAGTTCTAATTGTGCCTTTGGAGAGTAGCATGTATGTGTGTGTTTAAAAGGGTTAACAGACAAACCCTAAGGAAACAATGCACGGGAGGGAAAAACCCTGGGTAGGACCCCTTCAGAACATCCAAGTCCATCATACAGAGATGCTCAAGGCAGTCAGTATTTTTTAGATGTAGTTTACTTATACACGCACACACATACATACATATATACATACATATATGTGTGTGTATGTATGTATATATGTATGTATGTATGTATGTATGTATGTATTTAGAAAAATCTTGGCAGGCCAGGTGGTGGTGCCCCATGCCTTAAATTCCAGTACCTAGGAGGCAGAGGCAGGCAGATCTTTGGGTTCAAGGCCAGCATGGTCTACAGGGTGAGTTACAGGATAGCCAAGGATAAACCCTGTCTTGAAAACAAACCCAAACAACAGAAAAATGTAGATAGAACAGGGGCCTTATTAACAATAAGGGACAAGACTTACTATATAAAGAAATAATAAAGAAACAAAATGGGTGTGTGTGTGTGTGAAATCTTAGGTAGTTTAGTGTTACCCAAAGAATTAGTGATGGGAAGCCATGCGTGATAGTCTACACCTTTAATCCCAGTACTCGGTAGGCAGAGACATGAAGATCTTGGTAAGATCAGGTCAAGCCTAGTCTACATAGTTTCAGAACACACAAGGCTAGGTAGAAAAATCCTGTCTCAAAACAAGAGAAAGGAAGGAAGGAAAAGAATAAAAGAAGGAAGGCAGGAAGGAAGGGAGGAAAGAAGTGGAAGAATTGTTGATTGATTGTGGTGGTATATGTTCCAGGGCATCAACAGGGACGTTTCACGGATATCCTTGACAGACAAGGCAGCAAAAGAAGCAGGTCTCCAGGCAAAGGCATCTATGTTCCATGTAGTTCCTGTTTCTCCTCACCCAGTGTCTCTTTCTCACTTTTACCCCAAATGATGAACAAGTAGGGAACTTAAGAATTTAAAAAAGTCATCTAAGGGAGATGAACCCTGCCTTCAAGGACTATAATAACAGAAGTCCTAGATCAGCTCCACCAATGGAGTCCCTGGGGTCCACAGGCTGTGTGTGACAGTGTCCTAAAGCTTTACAGATGCATCGAGCTCTATACAGTAGCCAAACAAATTACAGGGTTGTCCGGTGTATAAAAGGGTTAACAGACAAACCTTAAGGAAACAATGCACGGGAGGGAAAACCCTGGGGAAGCCCCTTTCAGAACATCCAAGTCCATCATACAGAGATGCTCAAGGCAGTCAGTATTTTTTAGATGTAGTTTACTTATAGTGATCAATTGATTAATTGGGCTGAAGCCAAGTGCTGCTGCTTCTAATGTTAGTAATGTGCTGTTAGAAATAGTCTAATTGAAAATAGAGATTCGGATAACCAAAGCCATTTTACAGCTAATGTTCTCAGGGAACTCATGATGACTCTGGGAGTCACTGGGCCTATCACACCCTTCTTGCTTAGAAAAGTTAGCTCGTGTGGGGCCACTGTGGTGTTGTATGATCAAGGACCAAAAGAAGTCCAAGACTAGACATATAAATAAATTCTGCAAAGATATAAAATATAAACATTTTGTTATGGCAGACATTGAATAATAACTGCAGCAGCTTTGGCCTAAAGACTTTCTTGGGCCTAATGACAATGAACACTCTGACCACTAAAGGTTGATAAGTCACTGCCTGGGACATGGCAACCTTCCCAGGCTGCCTAGGAGGTTGTTTTGCTGTCTAGTGCCCTTGAAAATGCAAGATTCTTAAAAGCTGGGTTGTGGGGTTGATGAGGAAAAATGATTGTAAAAGATAACTCTGTTCTGTCACTGTTTATCAATAACGACTAAACTTATGACCAAGAAGAAGTTAAAACACATGTCTGGGGACAAAAACAATATGATCTATATTTTGGAACAACATGAATCTATCCCTGCCGACTAAACTGTGCATAAATAAAGAAGAGTGCTGACTGCCAATCAGGTTGTAAGATCTCCCACCCATCCCCTCCTTCCCCACATCCCCCTCCACCAGTGCCTGACTCACTACCCCCTCACCAACTCCTTATCTCCTCCAAAGTTCCTGGCCATTCCCAGGGCTGGCCCCTAGCAGAGGCCAGTCCTGGTCCATCTGCCCCTAGCAGAGGCCAGCCCTGGTCCATCTGCTACCAAACTGACTCTAGAGAGATTCTAATGCTGTACGGTATCACATCTAGACAATTAACTGTGTCTGGGCCATTAATAAAGCAGAGAACAGCTCCCTCTGACTGTTAGATATGATGCTTGTCTTGTTCTTTCCTGTGAAAACTATACCAAGAGTGTGTTTCAGACAGAAAACATCTACAGGTGTGCACAGCGCAGCCCTCCTATGTACCTGTGCTGGATAGTTTTATGTCAGCTTGACACAAGGTAGAGAGGAGTAGTTTTGGCACAAGGTAGGAAGAACTGAGCCTCAACTGAAAAAAAAAATTCTCCACTAACATTGGTCTGTAGGCAAGTTTATTGGTCTGTTTCTTAATTAGTTATTGATGTGGGAGGGCGCAGCCGATTGTGAAGCTATAAGAAAGCAGGCTGAGCAAGCCAGGAGGAGCAAGTCAGGAAGCAGCGCCCTTCCATGGCTTCTGCATCAGCTCCTGCCTCCAGGTTCCTGCTCTGCTTGAGTTACTGACCTGACTCTCTTCATTAATGAACAGAGATGTGGAAGCATACGCCAAACAAATCTTTTATTCCCCAACTTGCTTTTAGCCGTGGTGTTTCATCACAGCAGTGGCAATCCTAACTTAGACTGTACCCATATGTGCCCGCTATCCATGCCTCCACTGTTTGGTGGTCAACCAAGATAATGAATAGACCTCCCTTGGTAAAAAGGGTGACCCCAAGTCACTGATAATTAAATCCAACTAATAAGAGAAATGCTTTCGCCTAGAGAAATGCAAAACTCTTGAATGTAACCCCCTCCTTCTGGCCATTGACAGTCCTACAGGAGCGGGCCAGTCCTCAGCTGTCAGTAGAAATTATTGCACATACATTTGGGCACCTTTTTCTTAAAGTCAGTCTTAAGAAATAAAGGAAAGCAGGCCAGCCAATGTCTATAGAGCAAGGGGCACACCTCTGCTGCCCCACAGCCTCCCCTAGACTCTCTGCTTTCCCCACAAATAAGGATCCAGTCAAAGTTTCCACAACAGGTTAAGAGCCAAGACTTAACAGTTACTATGAAAACAAGACATGGGGATACAACGGACTTGTTGTAATGGATCAAGTATTCTGTTCACATGTTCGTTGGATTGTTTGTTATGCATGTGTAACAGGCAGACAGGGAGGTGAAGTTGTTCTAGTCCCTTTCGCCTTAATGAAATACACTAACACCAAGAAGATGCCCCGGGAACCATTGAGTCCAGACCTTCTCGCCATTATTTCCTCCACTGAAGGATTTGAGGCACTGAGCTCTTCTGGAGCAATGAACGGCTCCATCACCCATGAATAGATATGGTGCTTCCTGTCTCTCAAGATGGAGGGGACAGCTCACTCCCATGTGTAACATAACAGTGATGGCCTTTCCTTTGGAGAGATGTTCAACTAGTTAGCCAGGGTGATCACAAAGCAGACATCTGGTGGAATTACTGAGGGTCCCTGTTGGGACTTCACTCGTCTATTGGACTAGGTCCTGTACTTTGGTCCAACAGGCTATTCCTTTCTCCTTGGCCTTATACTCCCCAACTCTCTCCAGACACCTTCCCACTGAGATTAACATTCTTGATTTGGGGAAGTGCCATTCAAACCCCATATCTACATAAATACTATTGAGGTACTTAGGGGTATCCTTAATTAATTCATGGCTCTGAACCAGGTAGCTGCTGGCTTTGAGTTGAGACTGTTCTAGTGGTCTAGTAATAATCAATAAAAATGTAGATTGGATCAATCATCTTTCCTACGATCAATAATGGTTTGCCAGCTACATAAGGGGAGTGGTAGAGGAAGTAGCATCTGATGAGACTCAGTTTGTAGGGTGGCTCAGGAGGTGAAGGAGGTCTAGATAATGATTATAGTAGAGAAAAGCAGAGTTTGTGCAATGTTGGGAGGGCAGTGCTACATTCACCACTTACAATGCAGCCCTATAGTCTTAGAGCAATCGCTAAAGCATTCATGGCTCCACTGCTCCAGGCTAGTTAGCTGCTAATTCGGGAATAGATGACTCCTTTTCTATCCTTATGGACCAGGGGTTTAGGAAATGGAAAGGAGTGAAGACTTCAATTCTTTTTTTTTTTCATTTTTTATTGGTTATTTATTGACATTTCAAATGTTATCCCCCTTCCCAGTTTCCCTTCCACAATCCCCCATTCCTTCCCCCTCCCCCTGCCTCTATAAGGGTGCTCCCCACCCACCCACCCACCCACCCACTCCTGCCTCAGTGCCCTAGTATTCCCCTACCCTGGGTCATCAAGCCTCCACAGGACTGAGGGCCTCCCCTCCCATTGATGCCATATAAGGCTATCCTCTGCTACATATGCAGCTGGAGTCATGGGTTCCCCCCATGTGTTCTCTTTGGTTGGTGGTTTAGTCCCTGGGAGCTCTGGGGAAACTGGTTAGTTCATATTGTTGTTCTTCTTATGGGGCTGCAAACTCTTCAGCTCCTTTGAAGACTTCAGTTCCAATAGGCCTTACTATATATAGTCTGTGGTATGAACGATCTTGTTTGGATGTTAGATAACTCCTCCTGTTAGAGGCTCCGCCCAGCAGCTCACTGGAACCACTCCTGCCTCACCAAACATCCCTCAGTCACAATAATTATTGTGACTGGAGACTTCAGAACATGAAAGTCAGCATATGCTGACAGAATTTGAGGAAAAGAGTGAAAATATATGATAAAGAGGAAGGGATTGTAAGAAACAGAACTTTCCAACAACGATGGCTAGCCTGCCAATGGCCAGTAATCTGGAAGCCTCCCCACTCCTGAAACTTGATTCTCTAGTACAGATTATGATGTTGAGCTCCACCAATCTGTTGATATAGAACTAAATGAACTTCTCACCAGATGTGCTTGCTCACTCACCCAGCTTGGACTGCTGTGCACACGAATTACTTTGGTTTTGTTCATGTCTCTTTATGTGACAGGTGGAATAATATTTTCCAACAATCCTCCCACATTGCTGCTTCTATAGCTGCTTTCTACCTGTTTTCCATACTCATTTTTTGTTTATTTGTTTGCTTGAGTGGTTTGAGACAGGGCTCATTAGTCCAGGGTGATCTCAAGCTCTGTATAACCCAGGCTGGCTTTGAATTCCTCCTGTAGAAGACCCTTGAGTGATAGGATTATAAGTGTGTAACCTGCTGTCATGGTTTGTATATGCTTGGCCCAGGGAGTGGTACTATTTGAAGGTGTGGCCTTGTTGGAATAGGCGTATCACTGTGTGTGGGGGTTTTAAGACCCTCATCCTAGCTGACTGGAAGTCAGTCTTCCACTAGGAGCCTTCAGATGAAAATGTAGAACTCTCAGCTCTTCCTGCACCATGCCTGCCTGGATGCTGCCATGTTTTCTGCCTTGATGATAATGGACTGAACCTCTGAACCTGTAAGCCAGCCCCAATTAAATGTTGTCCTTATAGAGTTGCTTTGGTCATGGTGTCTGTTCACAGTAGTAAAACCCTGTCCTTATAGAGTTGCCTTGGTCATGGTGTCTGTTCACAGCAGTAAAACCCTATCTAAGACACCTACCCATCTGATATTGATTCACTGTACTTGATGAAGTGTTGCTAAGTTTTGGTTCCTGAGTGTGGGTGCCATCCCTTCATTTTTCTTTAAAGATTTCAGATATACTTGTCTGTGCAACTTGACACATGCTCTGCTCACTGTGCACAGAGGTGCCACAGTTCCCAGCCACCCCTCATGCATCTTATTTGATGTG
Source organism: Mastomys coucha (assembly GCF_008632895.1). Classification (NCBI taxonomy): domain Eukaryota; kingdom Metazoa; phylum Chordata; class Mammalia; order Rodentia; family Muridae; genus Mastomys; species Mastomys coucha. The sequence goes on from NW_022196895.1 coordinate 80,548,773, forward strand.
TCTCTTACTGTCTGACTCTTTTGGTGGCTCAGATGACAGACCCTGAGTGGGTTGAGCTGGAGAACAACTCAGAACCTAGTCTTTATGGCCATCCCCCTGCCTCTCTACTCTTAAGATTCCTCTGTTCCTTCTTCCTTAAAAATGCAGATGGGGGCTGTCGAGATGGCTCAGTGGGTTAAGAACACTGCCTATTCTTCCAAAGGTCCTGAGTTCAAATCTCAGCAAGCACATGGTAACTCACAACCATCTGTAATGAGATCTGACGCCCTCTACTGGAGTGTCTGAAGACAGCTACATACTTACATATAATAAATAAATCTTAAAAAAAAATATTAAAAAAAAAAAAGCCGGGCAGTGGTGGCGCACGCCTTTAATCCCAGCACTTGGAAAGCAGAGGCAGGTGGATTTCTGATTTCAAGGCCAGCCTAGTCTACAGAGTGAGTTCCAGGACAGCCAGGGCTACACAGAGAAACCCTGTCTCGAAAAACCAAGAAAAAAAATGCAGATAGGGCCTTTTGGTGAACTTCCCTGTCTACCCAAGAATTTGCAACTATCTTGAAATCTACTAACCAAGGGAAAGGACAATGCTGGAAAACAAACAGGTCCAGAACCCAGGGGAACTTCGCCCCCAGGCTGTTTTGTGTGCTCCCAGCTCTTTCCTTTCTTCTAAACAGCACCTACTGCTTGCCAATGCTTTCCCAAGCCCTCACTTGTTCCTTATACAAGCACACACACACACACACACACACACACACACACACACACACACACACACACACACTGTGGGTGTCAACCTGCTGGCCCCTTTCTCTGAGTTTCTTGTCTGGCTGGCTCTGGATACATTAATAACCATTAACCGTGCTATGTATTTTCTTTGTCAGTCTACCTTTTTTTTTTTTTTTTTTTGTGGAGACAGGGTTTCTCTGTTCTGGAACTTGCTCTGTAGACCAGGCTGGCCTCTAACTCACAGAGATCTGCTTACCACTAGTGCTAGGACTAAAGGTGGGCACCACCATCGCTCACTTGTCAGTCTGCCTTTTGTGGTAGGGTGTCAGTGAGGCCTCTTATGTTACATTGGGAGCACTGGATGACTTTTATCCCTGCCCCATATTTGTACACATCGGAATTTCCTCTTGTGGGTTCCGCTCGAGTGGCAAGTATTCTATTCTCTCTTTCTCAACTATTCTGTCTAGAAGAACTAGCCTCCTCATGATTTAAAAAGGATCATTTTAGATCCAGGGTTCATGCTGGTGAACCCAGAGTTCCAAACAATGTAACCCAGAGAGCTGGAGCTCATGGAACACTACATGCAATGGAGCCTTCAGCAGGCCCGTGTAGCTGATATTCCAGAGGCTAGACAGGCTGTGGTCTGCTTAGTCTGCCTCAGGACAGACAGGAGGAGCCTCTCTTCCCGAGAGTCACAGTCCAGTCAAGCTGCAGCTTTTGCTATTTGGCAGGAACTCGAGTGTGGTTTTGAGTGTATTTTTTTTTTTTTATTATTAAAATGTTAAGGTGCCTTCAGTTGTTTCATTTTGAAGTGGGGTTTCAACAGTGGATGGGAATCTTGATCGGAACTCACAATCTAACTTCCTAGAAGGTAATGTCCTTTAACCTGGCCCTGCACTAGGCTCAAACCACATAGAGTGCTATCTTGCCACGAAGACTTTCCCAAGTACAACAGGCTAGGCTGAAGATAGGAAGGACTGCTTACCTTAAGAGGCATATGTGTTTGACCTGGATGTCCACTGCCTTTAGGACTAGGAATTGCCCATATTTAAAGCCCTGACAGACACTGGGCATTCAAATTCTCAAGCCTGTCACCAGGACCAGGGCCAACTGGTCGACCTGGACATGATTCCTGTGTGATGTTTGGGCCTAACGTGTAAAGTGCTGAGCTGGGTAAACACTGTTCCAGATACTCCATGCGATACAAGACTCTTTCTGGAATAAGCACTCTAACACCAATGAGAGTGGAAGAGAGGAGATGTCTCTGGTGGACTGAAGCCAGGACAGCTCCTGAAAGGTCTCAAAGGCCTGGTCTAGTTTGCATTTGCACTTTATACTCTAACACCATAAGGTGTGGCAGGCAAGCTAGCCAGATTTTACAGAGGCCTACATTGCAGTGAACAGGTTGTTAAGGGCAATGGCCTATTGTTTCAGCTGTTCCTCTGGGTCTTTCTGTTCCATGTAGCAAGTGAAGCCATGCTTGGCAAATGGTTGGTACAAATAATGTATTAAGTAAGCCAATAAATCAATCAGTACATCAGTATCTAATAGTTGGTCTTTTCTGCCTTATTCTACCTCATCTGGAGGTGAAACAGGGAAAGAAACACCTACACTCTGGTCTCTGCCAAAGCCATTCAGGAGGAATGACTTTAGAACTCATAGAATGTGGCCAACTGGTTAGCACAGTCATGGAGAGGCATGGTTCACAGGACCATGTGTCCTGAGGGCTTCATGCTGTTGTGGAATTCTGCTCAGCTTATTGCACAGTCATGGAGAGGCATGGTCCACAGGACCATGTGTCCTGAGGGCTTCATGCTGTTGTGGAATTCTGCTCAGCTTATTGCACAGTCATGGAGAGGCATGGCCCATAGGACCATGTGTCCTGAGGGCTTCATGCTGTTGTGGAGTTCTGCTCTGTTGATTGCCCTCACATCCTTTTCAATCTAAGAATTGGATGAAAACTGTAAGGGAGCTTCCAGCTTTTCACTCGGTAGTATCTTGGGCACTCAAAATAATAGCGCTTGATCTCTTCCAGGCATTGCTGCTGGAACAGATTAATGATTCAATCATCACCCATAGGAAAAAATTTAGAAATCTAGATTATCAGCAATGACTACTACCCTTAGAAAGCATTTGGAAAATCAAAATTGTTAGTGAAGCTAGGTTACAATGTTTTGTGCTACTGGCTTTGATGTAGAAAATCTTAGGGAACAATTTGAAATTCAGAAAGGCACATTCTTTTTCTTTTTTCTTTCTTTCTTTCTTTCTTTCTTTCTTTCTTTCTTTTTTTTTTTTTTTTTTTTTTTTTTTTTTTTTTTTTTTTTTTTTTTTTTTTTTTTTTTTTTTTTTTTGTTTTTTTGAGACAAGGTTTCTCTGTATAGCCCTGGCTATCCTGGAACTCACTCTGTAGACCAGGGGCTGGCCTTGAAGTCAGAAATCTGCCTGCCTCTACTTCCCAAGTGCTGGGATTAAAGGCGTACGCCACCACTGCCTGGCAGAGAGACACATTCTTAACAGTTAAGCTAGGGCCCTTTTAAGGTCAGGGAAGAAGAACAACGGCAGCACTGGCTTAGCTTCACTGAGTCTGGACTCGGGATGATTGATTTCTCATATCCATTTGCCCTCAGCTTCCTGATAGGATTTAATAAAAAGTACTGATGAGTAGATATTTCTGAGGATTTAAAATAGATATGATTGATTTTTATATAAAACTTGAGATTTGTGATCCTTTTAAGATTCTTACAAGATTACTTTTTAAAGATAAATCATAATTAATCCTTTCTTTGTAACCACACATTGCTACCTGTCAGGAGGAGAAACTGGCTGAGAAAACTATCTTGCCCATCTATACTTTAATTTAGAACAAGTTTCTTAATTATGATTGTTCCTGGGTTCTTGTGAATACTTTACCTGTACTATGTAGTGTTCTTTCTTGTAAAGGTGTTGGGGAAGACATTTTTTTTCATAGTTATTCACTAAAAGAAAATGAGAATATAACTACCTTGTAATTTTATACTGCTTGAAAGATTTTGCTGAGATACATATGTTACAGTAGAAAACAATAAACTTTTTGGAATTTTGTTCCATTTATCTGTTAAGGCCTAGATATTAGTCACCTGGCTAGCCTGCCAGTGTAAGAAAACTTTTTCATATGTTTCTGCTGTTTTTAGGAAACTTTCTAATGTCAAGTTGATGTTTTGTGCTCTCGGATACCATCCTGATAGAAGTCAATATAACCGTTGTAGATGTTACCCACAATCATTGTGGACTGAACCCATGACCCAGTAGCACGTCCTGCACCTGTGTGTAAGCTTTCATGATAGAAACTGACCCTGGGATAGGCCCTAACATAAGAGAGATACCTGCACCAATGTAAGAAACTACTTGGAATAAGACTTCCATTTTGAGTAATGGTTGAGTAAAGTTTAAGTTCCCAAGACCTCCCTGGGAACTGACATCCTGCTTGGAAGAAAGAGACATGCACATGGGTGAGTGATAACCCTGCTTAGCAAGTTAAGACATGAATGATAAACAAGTCCCATTCTGGTAGACAAGTTAAGACATGAGTATTGGACAAGGTAAGTCTCCTGCCACAGTTGAATGGGAGCCTGTATAAGTGTTTTAAAAAGACATGTTCCTAAGGCAATTCCTATCCCTAAATCCTGATTGGTGGAATAACTTGGCACAGATGTTTACAGATCTCAGACTTTAAAGGCCCTGTAGGAACTGTGACTCCACTGAACTGTGACTCCACCTTAACTAGGAATCACAATTCAGTTCCTGAATCTGGATAGTGGCCCTGGTTGATCAGTCCTGGCACATATGCTCAATAAACTCTCCCTGGCTGATGAGATTGGTGTTTGTGTGGTGTGTGAGGCGATTCCTGGGCCCCAACACATCAAATCTGTATGTATGTATGTGTGTATGTGTGTATGTATGTATGTATGTATGTGTGTGTGTGTGTAAAGTTTGTGTGGGGTATATTGGAACTTTGTTCCATCCATCAAATCTGTATGCATGTATATATTGTAAAGCTTTTGTGGGTGTGTTGGAGCTTATTCCATCCACCAACTGTGTGTGTGTGTTTGTGTGTGTGTATGTGTGTGTGTATGTGTGTGTGTGTGTGTGTGTGTGTGCATAGAGTGTTTGGAGCCTGGAACTTGATTCTCTCCACCCACCAAGGTATGTATGTATATGTGGTGTGACCTTATAGTTTTAGAGTAATATAAAACGAGAATGTAAACTGGATCCAGGATTGAACCCTTTCAGGAGTTGTCCTGGCTTTGGTCCATGTATTAGTCAGGGTTCTCTAGAGTCACAGAACTTATGGAATGAATGTCTCTATGTACTAAGGGAATTTACTGGAATGCCTTACAGTCTGCAGTCCAACTAACCAAGCAATGAGTAGCTATAAACTGGAAGTTGAAGAATCTGGTAGTTGCTCAATCCGATGAGGCTAGGTGTTCAGCTGATGCTCTATATAAGCTGGAATCCTGAAGGAGGCTCCAATAGATGTTCTGGCAAGTAAGTGCAAGCAGATAAAGAAGCCTTCCCTCTTCCATTGTCCCTATGTAAACCTTCAGCAGAAGGTATAGCCCAGATTAAAGGTGTGTACCACCATGCCTGGACCTAAACTGCTCTTTGCTTGGAATTTGATCTGTCCCAGACTGGCCTTGAAGTTAGAGATCTGCAAGCCTCTGTCTCCTGGGATTAAAGGCAGGTACCATCTTGCCTGGGTCTAAGCTTTGCATAGCCACTATGCCTCAAGATCTGGATCAAGTATGTGTGTCATTGCACGTCAAGATCCGGGTCAAAAGCCTGTGTCTTCTAGCCTCAAATCTGGATTACATGTATGCCTTTCATTTCTGGATTGTAGTTCATTCCAAATATAGTCAAGTAGGCAACTGGGAGTAGCCCTCACAGTCCACCAGTGACATTTCTCTTCCACTCTCGTTGGTGTCAGAATGCTTATTCCAGAAAGATTTCCATATCACTGTCATAGTCAGGGTTTCTATTGCTGTGATAAAACACATGGCCAAGGGCAACTTGGGGAGGAAAGTTGTTTTATCTTATACTTCTTAGTAACTGTTCATTACTGAGGGAAGTCAGGGTAGGAACTGAGCAAAGATCATGGAGGAGTGTTGCTTCCTGGCTTGTTCGGCCTGCTTTCTTTTTGC
>NW_022196895.1:80554685-80562419 GCF_008632895.1 Mastomys coucha
GGACTGAACCGAGGGCCTTGCGCTTGCTTAGCTAAATCCCCACCCTCAGCCTGCTTTCTTATATCATCCACAATCACCTACATGGGGTGGCACCGCCCACAATGGGCTAGGCTCTCTCACATCAATCATTAAAATGCCCCCACAGGCTTGCCCTCAGGCCAATATGGTAGGAGCATTTTCTCAATTGAAGGTCCTTCTTCCCATATCATTCTAGCTTACCTCACATTGATGAAAGGACTAAATATGACACTTTATTTAATTAATCATTAGGCAGGCTCTCACCATGTAACCTGAGTGGTTTCAAACTCACAAAGGTCCACCACAATACCCAGCTACTTTATTATTATATAAGTGTGTGTGTGTGTGTGTGTGTGTGTGTGTGTGAGTGTGTGTGCATGTGCTCATGCACACATTTATGAATGGGTGGCTGCAGAGGCCAGAAGAGGGTGTTGGATCTGCTGGGGCTGGGTTACAGGCAATTGTGAGCTGCCTGGTGTGGGTACTAGGAATTGAACTCTGGTCCTCTGGAAGAGCAGCAGGTGCTCTTAATTGCAGACCCATTTCTCCTGCCCCATACTCAGACACCTGTATTCTGTCTCTCATGCGGTTAGGGGTGGCCAAGTGACTACTCTTTGGAGAACTAAATGCAAGCAAACTAGTCCTGACTTGTGTCTGAGGAGAGAATCCTTACTGCCCTCCCCCTTTTACTCCTTCCCACAGGCTGCTCCAGCAGGAGGTGGTACAGAGGTCAAGGTCCATGCGATAAACCTGACAGAATTGCTGCACAGCAGAAGGATCCTAGGTCCCAGAAAGAACAGCCACCATACCAGCCCTGGTACACTAAGTTTTACACAAGGCCCAAAGCCTGAGCACTCCCAGTGTAAAGTCTTTGAGACTGAGGCTGCAGCAGTTTGTCCTGTATCCCAGCACATAGCCACGGGAACCCTGAGAGCTATGGCATCACTTGTTTTGACCCAGATTCCTGAAAGTGACAAGGGCAGAAAGAACTCGACTTTCTCTAGGTCACAAAGAGCCCCCATATTCCATCAGGTAAGCAGTGTGGTAGACAAAACTGTCTCCTTTTCTAAACCACACAAAGAGGCTGTGCATTTCCCAGGGGCCGTGTTCCTGCTGTAGGGAAACAATGCACACCAGCTGTAAATATCCTTAAGGGTGAAACTGTTTGTACCCAGCACAGTTTCCTCAGGAAACATTGTTGCTGGACGCTGGACAGTTCGCTACTGCTGAATACAGCTTTTAACTCCTTACTAGACAGAGTTCAACTGCACAGATCCTGAGAGACAGTTCAATGTTTGAGTATCACAGGCATGTAAGGTGATTGATCGCGGATTGTTTTCTTGGTGCACACATCTCTGAAAGGACTAATGGGGATAGGAATGAGGTGTTAGGGAGGAAGAAGGTGGCCAAATCAGACTCTTGATTTCCTGGCCGAGTTCAGAGTAGGAGGACAAGGGGAATGCAGGGGCCTGACCCTTGGAGATGATGTCATGATGTCCAAAATCTCTATGTAGGATGTGAGAGCTTCCACATTTAATTCAGATTCGGTAGTTTCAGAATGTCTGATTTCCTCACTGAGCCTAAATCCTTGGAGCTGACACACTCTCCTTAGGGAAACACTTTCAGGATATGGGATGCTGACGGCCTAAAGGCAGGATGTTCACTTTGATCACCTGGTCCAGGTATCAGTTTGGGGCTTCACTATGAAGTCAGATTTCTTTTTCAGATATCTCTTAAGTTTATGCATTTTAGTACAAATTTCAGTAACGTCACCTGCAGCAACTGAGGTCATGCAGTGGGGCTCTCCCTTGATTTACTTCTGTATTACTGAATGGGAATTCTTCATAAGAATCCTCACCCTGCTCAGTACTCATTCGCTCATTTGAGTCAGTAGAGATGGGAGATGATTATTTCTTCTGCAGGTATAACTCAGAAGCGAATGTGTTTACCATTTTGAGACAGGGTTTCACATTATACTCCAGGCTGGCATCAAACTCATGGCAATTCTTCTGCCTCAGCTTCCTGATCCTCTGCTATCATAATATTCCCTTTCAGTTACTCCTTAGGTTGTATGCTCTCAGGCTGGCTTCTACATTTCCACCATTATCCTTCATTACAAGATGCTCCAAGCTCATCTTTGCTGCCTAAATCCTGGGGCTACCACTTTAAGAATTTGATATTGAGAGCCAAGCTGTGGTGGTGCACGCCTTTCATCCCAGCACTTGGGAGGCAGAGGCAGGCAGATTTCTGAGTTTGAGGCCAGTCTGGTCTACAGAGTGAGTTCCAGGACAGCCAGGGCTATCCAGAGAAACCCTGTCTCGAAAAACCATAAAGAATTTGATGTGTAGACAGAGGGTGTACATAAGTCTTGTGTTATGAGCTCTGGCCATCACCTTTCTTTGTTTTGTTTTGTTGTTGTTTGTTTGTTTGTTTTTTCAAGGCAGGGTTTCTCTGTGTAGCCCTGGCTGCCCTAGAACTCACTCTGTAGACCAGGCTGGCCTCGAACTCAGAAATCCACCTTCTTTTGCCTCCCAAGACTAAAGGCGTGCACCACCACTGCCTTGCTGGCCATCACCTTTCAATATGAGGTGACAGGTACCCAGACACTCTCCAATACATACATATATATGTGTGTGTTCCCCAAAGCAAGTCACGGGCCAATGAACAACGGCATCTGTAAGGAAGTCAGACCATGGGCGTTCTCCAGAGGCTCACTGTCACGTTTATTAGTAGTAGCTACAACTGGACTGGTGCTTCCATGGGGACTGTTGGGACAAATTCTGGAGAAAGCAACAGGAGGGGACAGCAGTGATGGTCAGCTAGCATCTTAAGATGGGATACAGAGCACAGTGACGGGTCACCATGGTGCTGTCACAGCACGAGGAGCTACTGGATGCTCTCATTTCCTTCCTGAATATTCCCTGAGCCTCAGTCCATGATGGGGAGTACCTTCCATAGACTTGGAGCTTTTGGACTCTGGCTATTTCCTGGAGGTGAAGTCACACTGGCCACATCTGAAACACCCTCCCACCCCCAATCATGGTTAGTCAGTTGTCCCCAGTAAGCCTCAGGACTGAACACTTCCAGCTGCCTGACACAGCTGACTCTACGCTGGTGACAGCTGGAGGTAATGTCTCCATTCTTGCCTGTCTGCCTGTGACCTGAGAAAGAGATAGAGAAAAGAAACTTCCACTTTCCCGAGAAAGCTGGAAGAGAGAGAGCAGATTGTTTCTGGGCAGGAAAACGGGACTTCTCAGTTCTTCAGCTGAGACACCTCATACAGATACGCAGCCAGCATCTTGGTTCCTTCGATGTAGTTGAGCCTAAGAGAGAGAAGCAAGCAAGCAGGTGAACAACCAACCCAGCTATCAGTGGCTGGCTGAGGAGTCAGTATCCAGGGGGTGGGAATCCCCCTCCTGATTTCTCTCCAGGGAGCGCCCCTGTTCCAGCTTGCAGTATGGCCTGGCTTTATAATTCAGCCTAGTGGTTCTCAAGAAGAGGTTCAGTGTGACACCTCCTCTCACCATCCCTCACTACTCTTTACTACAATAACTAGTTGAGGCCCTGGTCTAGGGCTTGGTCTCACCCAGTACCCTACAGAGCAAATGGCCATTATTTCTGAAGATTAGCTCTTTGACCCAGAGCCCAGTAGCCAGGTTTCTGTCTCTGTGACCCCTCATAGTGGGCCTCTGCTTCCTGTTTTCCTCCGCAGCTACAGGGCTGTATCTTTCTGCACTGCCTGTAGCCTGCTTGCCTGGGTCCCTCCGCACAGTAGGTCAGAGGCTCTCTCCATCCTGCAGGCTGGAGGAACCCTCGGTATCTGCCTGTCAGCGGCAAAGGGGGCTTGAGCAGTTAGTGGTGATAGTGTAATGTTTCAAAAATAAGTGGTAGGCTTTTGTGGGTGCTACAGGAAGAGTGTGGTAAACAAAGAACACTAGATGAACCCCGTTTCCAAGCTGCTACTATCAAGGGCTACATCTGCCTCTCACCAGTTCTCACTAACAAACTCCCATGGGACAAAGGAGGAGTGATCTCAGGCCTTACCACCTGCAAAAGGATGCAACCCAACCTCAGGACCCCGTCTCACCTGTTGAGCTTTTCATTCTGCGAGTGGGCACCGTCATCTGCTGACCCCACTGGCAACAGCATGACATTTTTGCCTGTGGCCTCTTGAAAGGTCAAGGTCACAGGAATACTACCACCTTCCCTGGTCAAGTCAGGTTCAACACCGAACACTAGGGAAACAAAGAGAAATGATGAGTTTTGGGCCCCAGATGCCAGAAAGCCACCACTAAGCAACACTTAGTCCAGACCCTGGGCTTAGGAATGTACTCTTCCAGACCTAGGCCCTGATCTCACCCCACACTCAGCCCTGCTTTGAGCACTGCAGATACAGTTATGTGAACAACATGCTACAAGAGAGTCATCAGGCACTCCCAGGGCCCTGGCATCCACCCCAAAGGGTAGTCAACCTGTCCTCAGGGCTCTTCTCCCCACCCTGGCATCCACCCCCAAAGGCCAGCCAACCTGTCCTCAGAGCTCTTCTCCCTACCATGGCATCTGCCCCCAAAGGGTAGCCAACCTGTCTTCAGGGCTCTTCTCCCAGCCTGGTAATGAGGATGGTTGAAGTCAGACACCCAGGGCTTCCCGCCGTGACCCATGTACACTTTGAACTTGTTGGGGCTCTGCAGTTCTGCAAACTTTTTTGACAAGTAGCTTGAGACCTAAACCATAAGCAGAAGAGACACATGGTAGTTCAAATCTGCCATTTGACTCCATGGGAGGAGTCTACAGGGTGTCCTGGGGCTGACAATGAGAAGGGCACAATGGGCCTACACAGCATCTATGAGTCTAGACACCCTAGACACAGACATACCAAATTATGACGATTCTTAAAGACTTAGTTAAATCATGCTGTATGACCTGACTTACTCAGCAGACAGAAGATTTGTATCCTAAAATCCTATGTGGACACTTGGGATGGTGAATTCTCCCTGGCAAGCTGCTGCCTAGATTTAGGATCACCTAGGACATATACTTCTGGTCTAACTTCTAGGTGAGTTTAAGCAAGGAGTGAAGACCAAGCCTGAATGTGGACAGCCTCGAGATAAAAGTCACTTTCCTCTGGAGAAGAGAGGTATCAGGGTACCCCTCCCAGAAGCTTCTGAGGCCAGAAGAGAGGTATCAGGGTACCCCTCCCAGAAGCTTCTGAGGCCTCTCGTCGGGATTTTCAGCTAGCATGTGGCCACACATGAACATTTGCTTTATATCTTTGGGGTGACATCAGGTCATATATCCCATGTTCCGGTAGTCTGAGGTGCAATGCATGCTCATATGGCCCATCTCTGACTGACAGGCCTAATGCTTGCTCATATGGCCCATCTCTGACTAACAGGACTAATGCTTGCTCATATGGCCGGTCTCTGACAAGCCTTAATGCTTGCTCATATGGGCCGTCTCTGACTGACAGGCCTAATGCTTACTCATATGGCCCGTCTGTCTCTGACATGCTTCTATACTGCTTATTATAGCAAGTGCTGAGGGAAGGAACCAGGAGGCTCCGCCCAAGTAACTGTGCTTACTGTTTTAAGTTTAACATCACAGCAGCGCTCAGCTGCCACGTGTGCCCCACAACCCTTGGCCCCACTCACGCCCTCCCTCTGCATGCCCACATACTTGCTCGCTAACAACTTCCGGTATCATGTTTGGCACGAGCCTGATGGAGAACTTGCCGACCACTTTCCTGGGGATCACAGTCTTGGCCCCTGAACCGGAGAAGGCCCCTTCGATCCCGTGGAGGGAGAGGGATGGGTACCGCCATCTGTGCATCAGGATGTCTTTCTGCAGAAGCGCAGGAGGAGAGGGGATGTCTACACAGGATGTGTGAATGAGGACATGGGGACCCCCACTCAGCAGGGTTGGTCAGAGCCCACCCAGTGTTCTCGGACCACTATCACATGCTCCAGAGGGCTGTGCAGCCTTAATAACCTCTAGAGGTGACGGTGAATGATGCGGGGGTGGGGGGGTGGCATGATGTGAGCCTCCAGGCCCCAACAGGCTAAGGTGTCTCTCTTCCTCTGCTCGCACTTGTCAAACTAAGCAGCCATTCTCACAGGACTCTAAGCAGGTCTGACTTCTCCCCGTCACCTTTGCCCAGCCGATGGAGCACCTGTTTATAGCTATTTATTCCCTTGACTCTAAGAAAGCTGAGAAACTCAGGAGCCCAGCCTGGCCTGCTCCTCTCATGCCCTGTCTCTGGGGCCTACAAGAGGCTGGTGCAGGACTCTGTTAATGTTGGCTACACAGAGATGAACTGCTGTCCACTCTCCTGAAGCTGGAAATAAACCAAGATAAAGTTTTTCTCCCAATAGTTAAGTGATGATAAATAGCGTCTTCCCCTGCACCCGGCTTAATCTCTGGGCCTTGTGGGAACATGTGGCCCCTAAACTCAAGCAAATCAAATACCACTTGTGGCAGGAGACAGGGCTGCCCCCCCTGCTCATGTCCCCCAGCCCTCAGCTAGTCAGAAGTGGATCCTGATATCTGGGCTGCTCCCCCTGCTCATGTCCCCCAGCCCTCAGCTAGTCAGAAGTGGATCCTGATATCTGGGCTGCCCTCCTGCTCATCTCCCCCAGCCCTCAGCTAGTCAGAAGTGGATCCTGATATCTGGGCTGCCCCCCCTGCTCATGTCCCCCAGCCCTCAGCTAGTCAGAAGTGGATCCTGATATCTGGAAACCCTAACTGCTCTCAACTTGACCACACCCTGCTTTTGATGACACTTGAGCGAAGGCTCCCTAGGATGAACCTGACACTGGGTGTCTTTCAGACACCGCCTATCACCAGAGCCCCAGTGGCCTGCACAGGGAAGGGGCGGGGCAAGTGGCACCTTGCAGCTGTGCAGAAGGGTCGCAGCCCCCACGTCCTTGGCGAATTCTTCCATATCGAAGTCAATGTGGTCATAGAGCTCATGCTCCTCGTCCGTCAAAGGCGCCACAGCATCGTTGATGCCAGGGATGAGGATTTTCCCCTTCTTGTCTATCAGACAGCCTGAGGGAAGAGGCAGAGGGTGGAATGTGGGCTGGGGCAGCGCAGAGCAGTCTTCTGAATTGTCCTGACTCTAGGAACACAGATAACCTGGCACATACCCCAGGGGGCCACGTGAACAGCAGGAGGCCAGGGGCACTTGGGTCCCTGATGCTAGTGAGTCAGTTAAGTAGCCCGAAGGAGGTGAGCAGGTGGAGTTCGTAAGTTAGCTCCCAGCTGTACACCTAGGCATGAACCTGAAAACCCACACCGGCCAGCCCGCATTTCTTTATGATGCACATTGTGTAAGAAACAAGGCCCGCTAAAGCTGACAGGGAAGCTATGAGTGGGAGAGTCTCTGACTACAGATGCCATGTCACTTCACCTGTGGGAGCCCTCATCCTGGCACCGCGGTGCGGGAAAGGAAGTTACAAACTACATGGGGGCTTAGCTTGATGCCGGTAGGATGCAGGAAGGAAGCTGTGGCTCTTACACTCCAGGGACTGGCCAGTTACGGCCCATTGACACTGATATCCTTTGAGAGACATAAAATACCACACCCAGAAAAAAGAAAGCATGCAGAGGTTCTAAGGGTAGGGCTGAGCAGGGCCTGGGGGCATCCCGCGGATACGGGAGGGAGGCATGCATGATGAGGTATGGGATAGACGCAGGGCCTAGGGGCATCCCGCGTGG
>NW_022196895.1:80563167-80564344 GCF_008632895.1 Mastomys coucha
TCCCGCGTGGATACGGGAGGGAGGCATGCATGATGAGGTATGGGATAGACGCAGGGCCTAGGGGCATCGCGTGGATGCGGGAGGGAGGCATGCATGATGAGGTATGGGATAGACGCAGGGCCTAGGGGCATCCCGCGTGGATGCGGGAGGGAGGCATGCATGGTGAGGTATGGGATAGACGCAGGGCCTAGGGGCATCCCGCGTGGATGCGGGAGGGAGGCATGCATGGTGATGAGGTATGGGATAGACGCAGAGGAAGTGGGCAGAGGCAGAAATGAAGCACAGGGCCCTTTGAATAAAACAATGCTCAGATGAAGGAAGTTCATTAGAAACATGGCTGAGTAGGCCCATGAGGGATGCTGGAACACACTAGGCATGTGCACAGATAGTTTAGAAGAAGTACCCTGCCCACTTCCCTAAGTGACAAAGTGCTGACCCAAGGAGACCAACCCTAAGCTCACCCATCAGTGAAATGAGATCCGTCATGGCTTCATGCACTGAGCCACCATATACCCCAGAATGGAGGTCTTTGTCACTGCATTCCACCTGGGCAGAAACAAAGGTCATTTTATTTGGTGGCTTAGTGGAAGCTTATTCTAATTATATGACATTGAACTGAATAAAGGACACTTGTAAGACTGACAGTTCTCCAGTCCAAATCTGCTCCCTCAAGCATTGAAGCAGGACATTTCCCAATTAGAACATCCAGACACCAGGTAGACTCCTGATGTGCCGACCAAATGTGCACTGGGAATGGTGGGTGCAGGTACACAGGGGATGCTGGCTACAGGTGCACGGAGGAATGCTGGGGGCGTGTACACGGGGAATGGCTGCAGGTACACAGGGGATGCTGGCTGCAGGTGCACGGAGGAATGCTGGGGGCATGTACATGGGGAATGGCTGCAGGTGCAAGGGGATGCTGGCTGCAGGTGCACGGAGGAATGCTGGGGGCGTGTACATGGGGAATGGCTGCAGGTGCACAGGGGATGCTGGCTGCAGGTACACAAGGAATGCTGGCTGCAGGTGCACAGGGGATGCTGGCTGCAGGTGCACAGAGGATACTGGCTGCAGGTGCACAGAGGATGCTGGCTGCGGGTGCACAGAGGATACTGGCTGCAGGTGCACAGAGGATACTGGCTGCAGGTGCACAGAGGATGCTGGCTGCAGGTGCACAGAG
>NW_022196895.1:80564654-80579236 GCF_008632895.1 Mastomys coucha
TGCTGGCTGCAGGTGCACAGAGGATGCTGGCTGCAGGTGCACAGGGGATGCTGGCTGCAGGTGCACAGAGGATGCTGGCTGCAAGTGCACAGAGGATGCTGGCCCCAGAAGTATGGTACAGAGTAGCCTCTCTGACACTGAAAAAGGGCAGAATCCTGTCTGGCATAGCCATATCCACTGGAAACAGTAAAAGTCACAAATCCAGCACAGCTGTGTGACACAGTTCCAGTGAAGCTGAGCTGAATGCTGCGATCTCTGTTGTTCTGTCCCTCACTTTTAGGTTTTGGTCTCTGTGTACTGCATTCTTGGAGACTTCTTGCGTTATGACTCACTTTATATCTGAGTCTTTTAGGAAATCCCTAAGCCTACTATCCCTTCTGTTTTTAGGGAAATAACTTTTATTTGGAAGTCTGCCTTATACCATGGAGATCATGATAAAAAATTTCTAAATGAGACCATGACTCCAGGAACCTTCTTGGGGTATCTGCCTGTAGGCAAACTCAAACAGTGTAGGTGGAGCAGGGTAAACAGAGATAACGGACACACTTCGACTGCAGGAGAATTAGTAAATGATTAAGGCTTCCTTTTACGATATGCTTGAGCTCTCTGAAAATGTAGTTTAAAGATAGGGTCATAAAGGGTACATATAGGGTCATATAGATATAGGACTCAGTAAGTAAGATAGATTGTCTAAAATAACCCTTTCCTCCTTTATAACATAGATGATAAAAGAATATAAGTAAAAGGAGTATTTGCTATTTATAAACAGACCAGTTCCGATATTTTCTTTCTGTCTGGAGTGCTTTAAAACTGCAAATAGTGCCAGCCTAAAAGCAGGCTGTCATATAATAAGTGTGTTTGCTTTGACAGAGACACTCTTCAGATTCTTTGAATTGGGAGGGAGTTCTAGGGCTAATAATAAAAATAAAATCTACTCTATTTGTACTTTCTAATTGTGACTGAACTTGTAACCCTGGACATGTAGTGAGAAATCACATACACGTGCAGATACAAATGCAATAAACTGCACTTGGATAATCATTAGTCTGCCTTTGTTGTGTGAAACC
This sequence comes from Mastomys coucha, assembly GCF_008632895.1. Taxonomy (NCBI): domain Eukaryota; kingdom Metazoa; phylum Chordata; class Mammalia; order Rodentia; family Muridae; genus Mastomys; species Mastomys coucha. The sequence continues at coordinate 80,565,722 of NW_022196895.1, forward strand.
TGTATAAAGAGGCAACCCGAGTGCTGGTCAGTCAGGGCTGCAAGACTCCCTGACCACCTCACCTGCCTCAGCCCTCCGTCATACCACCCTGTCAGAGGCTGGGGCTGATCCCAGTACCTGTCACTTCACAGAGAGCCTGCACAAGCTTACTCAGAGGACAACACCAAGCCTGGAGCATGATGCAGATGTGGTTCAGACCCATTTGAGAACTGACTAGTCTTATAACCAGGCAAGACAGGTAATCAGTGTGTGTTTGCTTGGACCAGCATGTATAACAGGGGATGTCATGCTCCTCCTTCACAGTACAGCACTGGCATGGTTCTGCCCTATCAGGTGATGAAGATCTCTGGCAGGACCCGCCCATCATCCCAATGGGAGAAGATCTCCAACAGCAGGTGGCAGATCTACCCCGCACTCCTTACTCACCTGGTCGAGGGTCTCCATTCTCTCAAGATAATTCAGCTACGGGATTAGGTCTTCCCTGCTGAAGCATGGACACTTTTAACTTTTGCCAGAAAGTGCTGAAGGCTTATTTGTCCATCTCAGAAAAACTAGCATTCGCTGTCATCTCAAATGCTCCAATACAATGTCAATATTATTAAGATAATACTGTCTTAATTTAAAACTGCCATGAGATTTGACTTCTGATCTCAGAAGTTCATGCCTGGGATATTAGGACAGATTATGGAGCACAAGAAGGGGCCCCAGGAAGCTCTGAGCTCCCCCTTCATGTATGATTAGCTTCTTGGTATTTGCCCGGGTCAGGGTACAGAAGAACAAAGGGGTTAGAGAGACAAGGTGAAGTTTGTGGGACTCAGCTCGTACCTCAATGAAGAAGTAACAGATGCCTCTGAGGCCGTACGTGATGCACGGCTTATTCTTCCCCAGCCAGTAATTGTCCGAAATGCACACGTAGTCCACATCTTTGAAGAACTTGTCTTTCTGGGCAAAAATTAACTCATCCAGGCCTTCGGAGCCAGATTCCTCCATGCCTTCCAGACAGAACCGCAGGTTGACGGGGATTTCCTGTGACAGGGCATGGTAAGACAGTCAGTTTTCTTACTTTTCTCACAGAAGTGACACATGGCAGACTGTTTTGAAATTTAGTTTTAAATATGAGATCTTCTCCCACTGGCCCCTGGGAGTCCAGGGTAAGAAGGAATTGCCCTCTGCCATGCCTAGGCGAGCCACTTACAGAGTGAGCCAGTGAGTGTAGGGAAGCCATGAGACAGGGAAAAGGGCAATGAAGATTGGCCTGGAGAGCACTGACTGCTCTCCCAGAGGACCAACGTTCCACTCTCCACTCAAACATGGCTGCTCATGGCTGTCTGTAACTCATCCTCAGACCTCCACATGCATGCATACCCCAGTGCAAACACATGCACACACACGGAACACTTACAACCCCGAGACTCCATTGTTGCTAAGGCTAACTGAGACCGTTCCTGCAGTATAGGAAGGCCTTCCACACTGCCAGCATCCCTCTCCTCACAGAAGCCAAGCTGTCCTGAGGTACTGAAGGGAATCTCATTACAGTGCTGGAATCTGGGTCGAGTTCTCTGGAAAATGTTCCAAGAGTTCTTCTAGCTCCATAGGATGAAGCCTCCCCACAGATGAGAAAAGGGGCTGCAAGGGCAGGCAACCAGCTAGCGGCCACCACAGGACAGACCCACGGGGTCCAAAGACAAAGGGCAGGCAACCAGCTAGGGCCACAACAGGACAGACCCACGGGGTCCAAAGACAAAGGGCAGGCAACCAGCTAGCGGCCACCACAGGACAGACCCACGGGGTCCAAAGACAAAGGGCAGGCAACCAGCTAGCGGCCACCACAGGACAGACCCACGGGGTCCAAAGACAAAGGGCAGGCAACCAGCTAGCGGCCACAACAGGACAGATCACGGGGTCCAAAGACAAAGGGCAGGCAACCAGCTAGCGGCCACAACAGGACAGACCCACGGGGTCCAAAGACAAAGGGCAGGCAACCAGCTAGCGGCCACAACAGGACAGACCCACGGGGTCCAAAGACACTATGCCTAGCAGCCCCCAGCTCACCGCTGCCCCGAGAGCAATGTTCAGTGAACAGACTTCTTCTGATCTCTTCTGTCCCAAGTGAAATTTTCCCTGGGACCTCCATACACAGAGCAACTACAAATGAAACTGCTCTGGTTTCTGTGCCTCGCTGTTGGGTCAGCTGTCAGACAAGTGTTTTTTTGGTTTTGTTTGTTTGTTTTTAAAAACCTGCTCTCTCCTGGATCTCCTAGACAAAGAAGCCTAAGCCCCCCTCCAGATCCAATGATCTAGACTTTTACAAGAATAACTACTCTTATTTTATCATGCCGTGAAACAAAATCCATCTGCAAAAACTGCCTAGACGGCATGATTACAGTCAGGTAGAAGATAATAAAAACCTAGGTGGGGAGCAGGACCAGGGCGACCTGGGGACTAGGCTTCTAGAAGTGCCTCATTTCTCCTATTTTCTTCTTCTTCTTCTTTTTGGTTTTTCGAGACAGGGTTTCTCTGTGTAGCCCTGGCTATCCTGGAACTCACTCTGTAGACCAGGCTGGACTCGAACTCAGAAATCCACCTGCTTCTGCCTGAGCTGGGATTAAAGGCGTGTGCCACCACCGCCCGTCTCCTACTTTCTATATTTTACCATGTTTGAACTTTGAGAATAGAAACTCAAAATAATCTAAAATTTTTTTTTAGGAGAATATAAACCACATGGAGAAAATAATTTGCCTAATGTCAAAAAGTCTGGCAAAGGTACAGTCAAAGGTTGAAAATCCATGCTAGTCAGGGTTGGTAGCACAGGCCTGTAATCCCAGCACTTGAAGCTTGAGCAGGATTGTCCGGAGTTCAAGGTCAGCCTGCATTATATAACAGGACTGTATCAAACAAACACACCTAAACTTCACATTTGGGAGCTGGGTGTGGTGGTACACACCTATAAACTCAGGACCGGGGAGACTGAGGCAGGTGGATCTCTATGAATTACGGGCCAGCCAGGGATGCAGAGTGAGACATTATCTCAAAATCAACCAGCCAACAAACAATAATAAAAATGCCAGCAAAATAAAACAAACAACAAAAAGCCCCCAAAACATCTACAATAAAAAAAATAAAATTCACATTTGGGGATGGAGATACAGCTCAATGGCAGAGCAGTTCCCAGCATGCATGAGGACTTCGGTTTGATCTCAGCACAGAAAGGGAGGAAGGAAATCAAGACCACATTCTAAGTGTGAGCAAGAGCCTTGCTGAGTGTCGATAGCTTGACCTTTGAGCATCTGTAAGACAATTAACTGTTTAATGATTTCTGGAGCTGGGAACAGCTGTAATCTTCGATCTGTGTCCCCTGTGCTGACTGAGGTGGGTGCCTGCTTTCTCTTCTCTGGTAATCTTTACACTACCACTCACATGACTGAAGGGCGGGCGGACAGAATCTGATGTGGGGATGTACCTGGCCAGTCTTCTGATAGGCTTCCAGGGCATTCATCCATCCGGCCACAGGCCCTTTATCATCTGTGGAGCCTCTCCCGTACAATTTGCCTGGAACGGCAATCAGCAGATGCAGTTAGAGACAACAAATGGAAAGACCTTTCCTCAAGTGATCATCTGATAATTCCTAGGCGCAGCCACATGCAGCTGTCCTGAGCAACAGAGCTTTAACTTTAAAAGCCCGATCTCCATCCAACCCTATACTAAAATTCAGAGAGAATTCCTTGAGATCCAAAAAACAGTCATGTGAGTCCCTCCTGTTATCTTCCCCTTTGGTAGCAATACCTAGGACCAGGGCTCACAGAGAATCAGGGACGAGATTCACTATGCAATTTCAGGAAGTACATTTTACAGGACAGCCCCTATAGGTAGCTATACCTTTAAGACCTACATTCTCTCCCCAGCTATCCCAAGCATGTAGAAGCACGTGCCATCATTACAGAAGCACCACAAACTATACTCCCATCCCAGTTTTGACAGTTAATCTGAATCTGCTGGGAGGATGGCATTAGGCTCAAAGAATCCGGGTTGGCTCATCTGGGATCAGGGCACAGGCTGGGAAGAGACTAGGGATGGCCCGAGGCTGGAACTGGTCAACTCTGCTTCTGTTGTAGGTAGTGGGAAGGAAGATGGTGCTACCCAAGGATACATGAGAGAGTGCCCGAGGAAGAAAAAGGAAGATTCCCAGTCCAGACAGCTTGAGTCATGTGGCCACACACTACCATGCAGACATGTGGGTCTGAAACTCAGGAGAAATTCAGTGCCTGTGGAACTAACAGCAGTAGGACATACTCAGTTCTGTGAGGAGGGCCAGGATATGGGATGAGGTTTCACAAAGAACATGTTAAATAGAAATAACTTTTCATACTTCACAGTCATGCACCAGTCCACACAGAGTCAGGACACGTGTAAAGACAGACTCCACACCCAGCTGGGGGCAGGAGCTCAGCCCTGAGGGACAAGGCTCAGCCCTGAGGGGCAGGAGCTCAGCCCTGAGGGGCAAGGCTCAGAGCTGAGGGGTAGGGCTCAGAGCAATATGGTGCTATATCTCAGGGACATCAGAAGCTGAGCAAGGCTCAGAGCAATAAGGTGCTGTATCTTAGGGACATCAGAAGCTGAGTAAGCATGGGAGGGAGTGAGGAGAGGCTGGCCTTCAGGAGCTAAGCAGCTTCAAGTCACAATGAACATCCTAGACAAGGAGTAGGACTGAAGGGAAGCTGGCAGGCTCCCAGCAAGGACTTGTTATGAGAAAAGAAAACTTTTCTGAGTTTTCAATAACTGAAGCACAAATGAGAAACTTCCAGAACCCAATTTCTAGATTTTGCTTTTATAAAACAAAAGTGTACTAGAAAGAGAAAGACTCGGGGGAATATTAGTGTTTTTCCAAATGTAGTATCTCCAAAAGGGATTCCTCTGATTTGGGAAGTGAGCCGTTGGGTAGGCAAGCCCTGGAGCCCTCACCTTCCCGCTCCACCAAGGTGAAGGGCTCGCTGTCCCACCCGTCCTCCAGGGCCGCAGGCTGCACGTCCAGGTGCCCGTAAATGCACACCGTTTTCTTCTGGGGGTCGCTGCCCAACTTGCCCAGCAGAATGGGAGGAAGGGGTATCTCCGAGCCATCCGGGAGCTGAGTGGGAGGGAGCAATGGAGGGCAGGCTGGTTAATAAGCTGGGAATGTCTCACAGCTGTTCTGAAACCTAGGTGGGACGGTCTGTTGTCATCCATCAGCCTGTGTTTAACAGTCCTTAACAAGAATTCACTTTCCAGAAACCCAATCAGCATTAACTAAATCACATCTACACTAGTTTGATAAACCATTTAAGGCTGCCTTTAAAAAAAAAAGAAGAAGAATCCATATATGTAATGAAACCCTGTGTAGCCTGGGTCCGAGATACCACTTAATTCACTTTTGAAGTAATGGCTAAAACAACTACAAACTACAACTGAATGCTACATTTTTGAAATTCTGCATGTAGACAACTAAGATGAGCAGAACAGATGATCACCAGGACATCAAGGAACTCAGGGGTGGGAGAGGGCTCAGCAGCTAAGAGTGCTTTCTACTCTTCCAGAGAACCCGAGTTCAGGTCCCAGAATCCACGCGAGGCATCACACCACCTCAACACCAGGGAATCTGATGATCTCTTCCAGCCTTTGTGGGGACCAGCAGACATGTTGCTAACAAAGACACACATACACACCACACACACACCACACACATACACACCACACACACACACCACACACACACAACACACACACACCACACACACTCACACACCACACACACAACACACACACACAAAACACACAAACACACACACATTCACACACCACACACACACCACACACACACACACACACACACACACACACACACACACACTTTTTAAAAAAATTCTTCCAAAAAGGAAAGAAAGAGAAACTATAGCGTTTGGTAAATGAATAGTGGCAGTGGGCACCCCTGGGCTTTTCCCCAAAGGCCTTGCCTGCTCTCCAGAACACTCTTGTAGAATTCTCTGAGTCTAGAGGAGGATTCGGGGCCACAAAGACAAATCAGTCTGAGGTCTTCTCCTTTTTTTTACAGGTTACGATTACAGGTCAATGGTAACTGCTTGTGACCCTAACTGTGGCCCAAGCCTGCTCTACCCCTGCCCCGCAGCCCTTGTGCCTGTGCTGGTCCTACAGTTTATCAGAAAAGCCTTGCAGTGACAGCAAACTGCCACAAGGGGTTTGCGGGGGACAGCACTAGTGTGGGAACATGTACATTTATTTTTCTGTTTTTGTTTTCAAGTGTGTTTTTCCCATTTATTGAAAGTAGATTTTTTTTTCCTCATACGATAGATGCTGATTAGTTTCCCCTCTCTCTACTCCTCCCCTGCCATCCAGGTCCTTCCCCTTTCTGTTTGTCTTTAGAAAAGAACAGGATTTTAAGAGAACAATAAAACATAACTAAATAAAATATAATAACATAAAACAGAACCACCACATCAAAGGACCAGGCAAACCAAGAAAAAGATCCCAGGAGAAGGCACGAGAATCAAAGGCCCACTTGTCCCCACACTCAGGAGTCCCATAAAGACACTAAACTGAAAGCAATGCTGTATACCACAGAGGACCTGGTGCAGTAAGCTCATCTTTATAAAGCGACTCAGATCCTGTGAAACTTCCACAAGTGAGAGCTTTCATTTCTGGGAAATTATCTCAGCCCTTAAGAATGACAGTCATTTCACCTTACTCTTGAGGCGCTGGTCTTCAGTTCTCCATCCCAGAATAAAATGTGCCGAACAATCAGAAAACCTTTAACTCACCCAAAGAGAGACTGTCGCTGGGATGTACACAGGAGCCAGTACAAGCTTGCTTTGAAGGAGGGTTGAAGGCCTTCAGCCAAAGGTCGCCCTTGCAGCCTCTTCCCACCCCTCCAGGAGGAACTGTCTGCTACAGTCCTGTGGGCTCATACCTTCTGCTTCCCAATGTCCACCAGCTCTACAGAGCCCCCCAGCCTCTGGACATCCGCAGCTGCCACCTCCATCATTCTTCTGATCTCTCCTCTCTTCTCCGGCCACGCGGACACGCTCTGGATGGCCACCCACTCTGCCAGTTTCTGTTTGTAGAGAGCAAGTGGAAGGGGCTCCGACATGCTGTTTTTGAAGGGCAGGCAGGGATGGGCTCACCAATGGACCTCTGTCTGCAGCTACTCCACTTTACGTGCACTGCAGACCTAGCTTGCTTGTCTGCTCCATCTTTGGATTAAACAACCAACCCATGCTGTCCCCCCACCAAACTAAGCAGAAATAATAATAATTTAAAAAAGCCAGAATGCGTATTTTTAACCATCAAGCATATGATTGATTATAAACCATACAATAAGTTTATATCTATAGCCAACAAAATTGCTACAGAAAGAAAACGGACTGCAATGTCACAATCCAAATTCACTAGTCTCTGTGATGGCAGTCACATTTTCTAAGGTGTAAGTTTTAAAGTCAAACGTTTTTGTCTACAATGGTTCTTCCAAAAGTAAAGTGAAGTCATGATTCTATCAGATAGAAACCGAGCAACAGATTAAAATATAACATCATAGAATCACTCAGAACATGCTTGGTTCAAAACTATGTTTTTAAATCTATGACTATCAAAACAAACCATAGATGAGATTAGGGGAAAATAACAAGCTTTATTTGTAGAGATGGACAATTTAACTCTGTCAAATGATAAAAGTATAGCTTTCACCATCATGAGGAGATGAAGAAATATGAAATTTAAATACTCGATCAAAACAGCGCAACTCTATTAGCTTCTTGAAAAGTTCTCATGTGACAAGATTCAAGCAAACCTCACTACTCACTCAGAAGAGCCGACCCTCACCTTGACATAGCGGTCCTGGTTTTCATCGATATACTGGAAGACGGATTTGAGGGCTGACATCTTTCAGGCAGACCTCAGGCCTGGCAAACTCTGAGCAGAGAGAGCAATGGGTCAGACCTGCTCGCAGCTGGGACTGAAGGGCAGTGATCTGAGGCGCTGTGTGAGAACGGAGGGCTCCACCCTGTCAGCCTAACATTGCAACACTTATCACAGGACTCCCCAGGAAGTGACTGCACTTCAGTGCCAAGAGCTTGGGAGCCAATTGGAGGCTTGGATTGATTTTTCCTTCCTGCTCTGAGAAGGAAGGCTGCATTTAAATTTGTGTGCAAAGAGGAGTGCCTGCCGTAGTAGCAGATGATCTGAAGAAAACTAGAAGTGGGTACTTTGAAATCTCATGGATTTACTGTGCACTTTATTTTTTGAGAGAAAGTCACTATGTAATCCTGGCTGCCCCAGAACTTTGTGTTGACCAGGCTGGTCTCACACAGAAATCTACCTGCCTTCTGAGTGCCAGGATTAAAGGTGTATGCTACCATGCCTAGGGGGAACTTACTTTTAAAAATGTTAGACTTTTTCTTTCTTTCTTTTCTTTTCTTTTCTTTTCTTTTTTTTTTTTTTTTTTTTTTTTTTTTTTGAGACTGAATCTCTTGCCTCTACCTTCTGAAGGTTGGAATTACAGGCTCAAGCCACCAAGCCAGGTTTATGTGGTGATGTGGTTCAAATCCAGGGTTTCTTGCATGCTAGGTAGGCACCCTACCAATGGAGCTATAGATGTAAATTTATACTCTTAAAGTACCTTCTATTATTGCTACAGAGGAAATTATCATTCTAAAGATCTTTACAAAAATGCTGCATGATGGGCGTGGCAGCACACGCCTTTAAATCCCAGCCCAGGGGAGGTAGAGGCAGGTAGACGAGTATAAGGCCAGCCTGTTCTACACATAGTAAATTCCAAGCCAGCCAATGACAACCTGTCTCAAAAAGCAAGCAAGCAAACAAATAACATTTCCTCTGCACCCCCCCCCCCAATGTTCTGCCTCTTCAACTGCAAACCCACACCCTGCTGGAGGATCCGGAAAGATGAATTCAGCTGATGACAAATGATGACGTTAGCACCGACTGCAGCCAACCTCCTTAAGGGCCAAAGATGAGAAAGCTCCCAGGAGGGTCGCTACAGACAGCATCTGTATACTGTTTTAGAAAGCTATAGGGGATGGATGTCTGGCATTTTCACCACAAAGGCATGGCCGAGGTCTGAGGAGCTGTGAACCCCAAGTCGTTCAGTATTTGGTGCACTCATGTATGAACACCCCCACAGATGTGCTCAGTGCCTGCATTTTCTGGGCAGTTTTTTTCCTTTTAAAAATAAAACAAAATGTAGCCTAGGCCGTCCTGTAATTCCAACCTTTAGAAGGTAGAAGCAAGAGATTCGGTCTCAAAAAAGAAAAAAAAAAGTCTAACATTTTTAAAAGTAAAGAGGGCATCAGATCTCATTATAGGTGGTCGTGAGCCACCATGTGGTTGCTGGGAATGGAACTCAGGACCCCTGGAAGAGTAGTCAGTGCTCTTAACCACTGAGCCATCTCTCCACAGCATCTACTTTTCCTGCAGAGACCCCGAAACTTCTGTACTTTACAGAGGTAGGGGAAAGTAACTTGTGGAACTGCTTTTTTCCCCCTTTGTTTTGTTTTTATTTAAAGATTTATTTATCTTACACACGAGTGCTTTATCTGCATGTTCACTTACATACCAGAAGAGGGCGTCAGATCATATTATAGTTATGAGCCATCATGTGGTTGCTGGGAATTGAACTCAGGACCTCTGGAAGAGCACACAATCCCCTTAATCTCTGAGCCATCTCTCTAGCCCTATAACTGCTTTTAAAATAGGAATCAACGTGAATCAGTGTGTCAGACACTGGGATTTGCAACTGTAGTTTTCTCTTTCTTAAAGTGTCAAGACTTAGACTTAACCAGCATAGGTGAAACAGAGCTCTGTTGTGCTGAGTTCATCCTGCATCAACAACCAAGGGACCTGACTGACATCACTACTGCATAGTCTCAAGTGGGGGCTTCAGAAATGCCTGCACACCACACCTGGTAAAGAGCACCATTTCCTGGCCCAGGATCCCAGGGCGGTACTGAACAGAGGTGATTCACTGTGGCAGGAAGTGAGGCAGTCATTTTAGCACACCGACATTCTCAAGCAATGCAAAATCCCAGAGCACTTCAATTAGTAAATGCGGTTGCTACTAGGTGGGGAGCTCATCTCCTCGTTTTTTAAAACATTGTACAATGAAAGAAAATATTCTAGACCCACAGCTACTTCACATAGCCGCACCTGAAAGGGCCTCTGGGAGACTCCAGATGTTGCCCAGGTGTTTATCAGTGTTAGGTTCCACCCTCTGTCACCAATGTGCACAGGGAAGGTGTCTATTTTCATGATGAACCCTTCCTCTCCAGGACCATCTGTTACAACTGGGTGCTTTTGACTCCGGCTCTGGGTCCTTCCACAAATCCCTATCACTGTGGCACAACTAAACTAACTTCGTTGCTAACATTGTGCAGAGATGTGATGACCTGAGGTACACTTTTCAATGAAGGCAATAAACAGAGTTCCCCCAGCACATTAAAACAAGCCCTCCCTCTAAATTGTCCCTCCAGACACAGCAAGTTTGCCAGCTTCCACTCTCCCTCGCACTAGGTTCTGATGACTCCTGCTACCCTTCAGTCCTCACTATCTGTTAAGTCATGAGACCTTCCGGAGGAGCACAAACAAGGTCCCTATGATAGAGTCTCTGCCTCCTTAGACGGAGTTCGTAATAACAAGACTCTCTGGAGAAGATTGGTCCCAGGGTTTCAAGGGTTAGTAGAGTATATCAAACATCTACTCCACTTTACAAATGAGTAAACTGAAACTAACAAATGAACGAGCGACCTGATCGCACCAGCAAGCTGGCCATGGAAGACCTCTCTCCTACGGATCCATCCTAGAGGCAAGGTCCATCTGGACCCTACCCAGGGCCTTTGCACCCAAGGTGAGCCAGGCAGCATTCTCCAAGTGTAGGCGAGAGGACTGCCCAGCCTTTGCTCCCTGCAACCCTCCTGCCCTCACCACGCAGGCTGGCCCAGACAGACAGACAGCCCATCTGGCTGGCCCAGACAGACAGACAGCCCATCTGGCGCCTCAGGGCAAACTGGGTAGGCCGGGTGACCTCGCACTTCTGGAGATCAGCGGATCCTATGGCGGGAGAGGCCTGGGTCCCGGGCTAAGATCGCCTAAACCGCGGGCCTGCGCCGGGGCCTGGGGTGACTCAGGCCTGGGCTGACTGCGTTAAGGATCGGGGACCTCCCGGGATCCGCTGCTCCCACTTGGATGCCCTGGCGCCCCGCAGTTCCATGCAGACCAGGGCGACTCAGGCACCGCCGGGCCCTGCACCTATCCCGCCCCGGTTTCCCGCACCCTCCCGGGAAGGAAGGCCCAGAGAACGCCCGCTTACCTTGCCGGTTCCGCACCACGTGTCCCTGCACGCCCCACCAGCCAATGTCCGGAGGCCTGGGGCTAGCCCCGCCCCACCCCGCCCCGCCCCGCCCCGCCCTGCCAACGCTTCCCGCCCCCCAGCCAATGCCAGATCTCCTCGGGATAGCCTCGCCCCTTAGACGCCCCGCCCTCTTGCCCCGCCGGCCGTAGCCACGCCCCTCCTCGGCTGGAGCACCCTTTCAGGTCCCCTACTATACAAAGCGCCCGACCTATGGCTTCAAACTGGGTTCCTAGAAGTCTCCTTCGGTGCAGCGCTGAAATCCAAAATTGGAGGTGTTCATCCTCAGTTTCCCGAGGATCCCGCGTCGCTCTCCAGCGGGACCTGTGTTTCCCAATCGCTCTCCTGTTCCTGCAGAAGCCGGGACAGCACACCCTCCACTGAGATGCGTTTGATTACAAAGCATAGAACTTGCTGCCGCCCTCTAGCCTCAATCTCCCAAGTGCTGGGATTACTAGTTTGTGGCTTTGTGCTAGCCCCCTCCCACATTTTTAATTAAAAAATATTTTTATATGTAGGAATGTATATATGTGCACCGCTCTTGTGTGCCTGGTGCCAGACCAGAAAAGGGTGTGAGGTTTCCCGGAACTGGAGTTACAGGTGTTGCAAGCTGCCAGGCCAGCGCTGAAAATCTAAGCTGGGACCTCTGCAAGGGCAACAAGCGCTCTCAACCTCTGAGCCATCCCTCCTGGCCTCCTACATTTTTAAAGCTCTAGGATTTTTCATTCATAGTTTCAAGGAATACAGGTTTGTATAATGCAAATATTCTAAAATAAAATGAGCTTTTCCTCCTTAAATTTTGTGTGAGCTTTCTCTTCAACATTCCTTACAGAATTTTGCCAAGTGTAATGTTTTATACTGATAGTCTTTTAATTGATGACTAATACTTTTGTACAGTTATATGTATATATGTCTTAGTCAGGGCTTCTATTCCTGCACAAACATCATGACCAAGAAGCAAGTTGGGGAGGAAAGGGTTTATTTAGCATACACTTCCACATTGCTGTTGATCACCAGAGGAAGTCAGGACTGGAACTCAAACAGGTCAGGAAGTAGGAGCTGATGCAGAGGCCATGGAGGAATGTTCCTTACTAGCTTGCTTCCTCTGGCTTGCTCAGCCTGCTCTCTTATAGAACCCAAGACCTCCAGCCCAGGGATGGCACCACCCACAAGGGGCCGTCCCCCCTTGATCACTAATTGAGAAAATGCCCCACAGCTGGATCTCATGGAGGCACTTCCCCAACTGAAGCTCCCTCGTCTGTGATAACTCCAGCCTGGGTCAAGTTGACACACAAAACCAGCCAGTACAATTGACCCCTTGTCAACTTTACACACAAACACATCACTATTAAGCCTCAATCCTTACTTTTCTTATTCATCCCCAAAATCTAAAGTCCCACAGTCTTTACATATTAAAAGTCAATCCATTTAAAATGTCCAATATCTTTTAAAATTCAAAGTCTCTTAACTGTGGGCTCCACTAAAATACTTTCTTCCTTCAAGAGGGAAAAATATCAGGGCACAGTCATAATCAAAAGCAAAATCAATGTCTGGGATCCAACTCATGATCTTCTGGGCTCCTCTAAGGGCTTTGGTCACTTCTCCAGCTCTGCCCTTTGTAGCACACATCTTATCTTCTAGACTCCAGATGCCTGTACTCCACTGCTGCTGCTGTCCTTGGTGGTCATTGCATGGTATTCGTATTTCCAAAACACTGCTGTCTTTCACTGTAACTGGGCTTTACCAATAGCCTCTCATAGACTGTCATCATGGTGCCAAGCCTCAATTCCTTTGCATGACACCTTCAGTCCTGGGCCATCAATTGCAAACTGAGGCTGCACCTTCACCAATGGCCTTCCATGGCCTCTCACTGTGCCGAGCCTCAGCTGCTCTCCATGACCCCTTCATGCCTTCAAAACCAGTACCACCTGGGTGACTCTTACACATTACTAAGTCCTGCTGCAGCACAAGGTACAATCTTGGCTATCTCTGAAACATAGCCTTTTTGCTCTCAGAAAACACTTCCCAGAAGATGTCACCTCAATAATGCTGGTCTCTTTTTAATCACCGCTAATTTCTTAGCTCCAGCTAACCAGCATCAATAGTCCCAGTAA
>NW_022196895.1:80579467-80586454 GCF_008632895.1 Mastomys coucha
CAATCAAAATAGCAATGGCCCTGATAAGAGTCTTTAATCTTCCCTCTGAAATTTCACAAGCCAGGCCTTCATCTCTGCACTGTTCTCAACATGACCTTCCAAGCTCCTTCAGAACATCCCACAGAGTTCTTAACAACCAGTGGTTCTTCTAGCTCAAAGTTCCAAAGTCCTTCCACAGCCCTCCACAAAACATGGTCAGGTTGTCACAGGAATACCCCACTATATTGGTACCAATTTGTCTTAGTCAGGGTTTCTATTCCTGCACAAACATCATGACCAAGAAGCAAGTTGGGGAGGAAAGGGTTTATTCAGCTTACACTTCCACATCGCTGTTGATCACCAGAGGAAGTCAGGACTGGAACTCAAGCAGGTCAGGAAGCAGGAGCTGATGCAGAGGCCATGGAGAGATGTTCCTTGCTGGCTTGCTTCTCCTGGCTTGCTCAGCCTACTCTCTTATAGAACCTAAGACCTCCAGCCCAGGGATGGCACCACCCACAAGGGGCCCTTCCCCCTTGATCACTAATTGAGAAAATGCCCCACAGCTGGATCTCATGGAGGCACTTCCCCAACTGAAGCTCCCTTCTCTGTGGTAACTCCTGCCTGGGTCAAGTTGGCACACAAAACCTGCCAGGACAATATATATATATATATATATATATACCTTATTTGATTAAAATACAATAATATCAATCACTTCCCTTCATTTTCTTCTTGCCATCCCCTCCCATGTCCCCTTACCTCTCCAATTTATGGTCTCTTTTTCTTTAATTATTGTTACATAATGATAACAATAATTATGATTAATAATATATATTATATGTTATCCTAACACCAAGGTTCAAACTCAGCATCTCAAGCAATCTAGCAAACATTCCCTCAAATATGTGTGTGTGTGTGTATATATATATATATATAAAACTTGTTGTTAGTTTGAGGGGTTTTCTTTGAGGTAAGTGCCATGTAGCCCAGGTTGCCCAGGTTGCCCTTAAAGATGAAACTGTGAAGCTGGACTTGCATTTCTGATCCCCCTGCCTCCATTTCCCAAAGTGCTGGGATTTCTGGTGTGTGCTACCATGCCTGACTTAAAATATAATTTTTTAAAATGTGTTTTTACTATGTTTTTAAGTGTGTGTGTGTGTGTGTGTGTGTGTGTGTGTGTGTGTGTGTGTGTAAACCAGAGGTGTTGCATACCCTGGATGGTTGTGGCTAGCTGATGTGGGTTCTGGGAACTTGGGGTCAGTCTTCTGGGAGAGCAGCAAATGGTCTAAACTGCTGAGCCATCTCCCCAGCCTGTATCTATAAACTTGAAGTTACTATTAACTTTAGCCGCTTTTTTTTCTTCTGAACTGGGCATGGTGTGTATGCCTGTCATACCAGTGTCTGAGAAGCAGAGGCAGGAAGACCTGCTACACAAGGTGTTCAAAACCAGCCTGGGTTTCATGAGATCATATGTTTAGTGAAAACTGCTCTCTTCTGGATTAAATTGTGATTATCAGTACAGAAATGACTTTAAAATCTACAGCTCTTTCACGTTTTGACAAGCAACTGAAGTGTAAAATCTTGTGGAGTGCTTTAGTCGAATCTGCTGATGTTTTAAGACCCTTTGTACAGCTATCTGTAAATGTAATTATTGTTGAGATGAAAAAGTGTATGGTGAATCGGGTAGCCACAGAGAAGCGATTTGAGGGTGCGTGTTGAGACAAGGTCTTCCTTTTAGCTCAGGGCACCTCAAACTCAAGACCCTCCAGGCTCACCTTTCTGGGTGCTAGGGCTGCAAGGCACCGACATGGTCCCCTGAAGAGAGTTAGATAGGACTGAATCCATGGCCTTTTCCTGTTGGCTGATCAGCAGGGTTACACTAACAAGCAAAGA
Organism: Mastomys coucha; assembly: GCF_008632895.1. Lineage (NCBI taxonomy): Eukaryota > Metazoa > Chordata > Mammalia > Rodentia > Muridae > Mastomys > Mastomys coucha. Next base: position 80,581,340 of record NW_022196895.1, read on the forward strand.
AGCCGCTGTAAACCAAAGATAGCAAGAGGCTTGGAGTTGGCTTGAGAACAAGTATGCGATCATGAGAGTTTCACCATCTGCTAAAAGCTGAAATTTTTTTTTTAAAGAATTATTTATTTTATGTGCATGAGTACACTATAGCTGTCTTCAGTCACACCAGAAGAGGGCATCGGATCTCATTACAGATGATTGTGAGCCACCCCGTGGTTGCTGGGAATTGAGCTCAGGATTTCCGGAAGAGCAGTCAGTGCTCTTAACCACTTGAGCCATCTCTCCAGACCCTGAAAATAGCTTTTCATAAACCCGAATAAATGTTAAGAAAACACAAAATGTATCCTTAGCCTTGGGCATTTTATATGGAAGTAGGTCTCCAGAAGGTAGAACTTTCTAGATTCTACCCTTTGAAGTATGTAAACCACACTCGCGACCTTCGCTAAGGCACTAAAGTATCCTCTTCCAGTAAGATGGGGCTGGACTTGCAGTCCTGCAATTGCAATGGGCAAAGATTTGGAGTTGAAAAAAGCCAGACTTTCACAAGGACACCTGGAGTTAACAAGAGCTTTATCAGGGCTAACTCCTCATTACGACACAGAGCGGGCACACAGTGGTTTCTGCATGCTCCCAAAACCATAGTCCCAGAGACAGCCCCCGTGAAATCTGAACAACTGGACATTGAAACCAGCAAACACAAACTGTACAGAAATCTCTGGGTCCTTGGGGACCAATTTGCCCCAAACAGCAAGGAAAGCGAGTGTCATGTCTCGAAGTAACCAACAGGTGGCGGTGCAGGCCAGTTTCTTAATAAAGGGTACATTGCAGGTTGAACAGCAAAAAGTCTGTGTGTCAGGAGCTAAATATGTATGTTGTCTTTATTGAATTTAGAGAGAACAGGGACAATATGAGAGAAAACAAGGAGAAAGGTATGTTTATGGGAGAGTAGAGTCTGTGTGCTTTGAAGAACATGGGGAATGTAAGCCTCACGGAATTCTTTTTTTTTTTTTTTTTTTTTTTTTTTTTTTTGGTATTTTTGAGACAGGGTTTCTCTGTGTAGCCTTGGCTGTCCTGGAACTCACTCTGTAGACCAGGCTGGCCTCGAACTCAGAAATCCGCCTGCCTCTGCCTCCCAAGTGCTGGGATTAAAGGCGTGCGCCACCACCGCCCGGCATACGGAATTCTTTATTGATCCGTTTGAACACACTTCCAATTGCTACAATGTTCAGTTCCCAAAACGACATAGCCTCATCTCCAGAAACCACTATAATTCTGATTGAACCAGTATAACTGGGCATAAAGGCGACAGGAGCATCCATCTCCCTGGCAAATAGATGCCTGGGTACAAAAACCTAATTGAAGAGCTTACTCTTCAAATGTTTAATCTGTATTTATTGAATATAACCTTATTTGCTTGTGGTATATTCTGTAGGTTTTTTTCTTTTGGTGTTGTTTGTATTTGCTTGTTTTTTCTTTTTAAAGCCAGGGTCTCACTTTGCAGCCCCAGCTGGCCTCAAATTCACAGAGATCCACTTGCCTCTGCTTCTGCCTTCCAAGTGCTGGGGTTAAAGGCATGAACTGCCATGTCTAGTCTAGAACACCCATTTAAAAATACATAATGCTATGCTGGGTAAGATGGGGCAAGCTCTATGGAGGTAGAGGCAATGGCCAGAGCTCAAGGTCATCCTGAGCTGCATAGTGAGAGTTCAAGACTGGGATTGACTACATGTGACCCCAAAATGAAACAAACAAAAAGACAAAATATAAATAAGCATAGAAGTCCAGATTCTTGATGACCCTGAAGCCACTTATATGGAAAAAAATCAATTCTTACATGGGTGAATTATTTTTATTGCTCAAAACTGCTAACAATCATTAGAGCTATCTGACTGATGATACAAATAGATGTGTTTCCTGCAGGACTGTAGCAAACCTTCAATTTGTTAAAAAGTAACAATGATGCAGGCTGGAGAGATGCTCTGTGGCTAAGAGCGTTTGCTGCTCTTGCAGAGGACCTGGGTTCAGTCCCCACCTCCTACATGGTGGCTCACAATTGCCATAACTCCATTTCCAGGGGATCTGACATTCTCTTTCAGCCTCAGTGGACATCGGACATGTATAAGGTACCTAGACACACAAGTTGGCACTCACACATACCCATAAGAATTATAAAGATAGTAATGCAGTATCTAAAACGACAATAAAGCAAGATACGCCTGTATGTCTAAAGCCAAACATTATTTCCTTACTTCCCATTACCTCTGTGGTCCGCAGAGTTCTGAGGTCCTGCCATCAGACCAAAGATGAGAAAAGCCACAGAGACCAGATGCTTGCAGGGGCTTGCTACAGGCGAAGTCTTTCCTTCTGACCCCAGGGGTGACCACAATACTCCATATAGAGGTCAAAATGTAGGGAACGCCCGTGGCCTCTGATGGCTGAGGATTTCAGTCGTGTGAATCTGACTGAGAATGAGCCAGAAAAAGGTTTCTTCCCCAGTCAACCTCCCAGGTAAGAACATAGACTAGCCCACAGTTGGGTGGAGTCTACTGAGAGCTGGGCAAGAGATGCTTTGACCCACAGAGACTAAGGTAGAGAAAGTAGGTGTTGAGCAGGTGTGTTAGGGCTATTCTTCCTGTGATAAAGTACTGTGACCAGCCAGGCGGTGGTGGTGCACGCCTACCAGCACTTGGGAGGCAGAGGCAGAGGCAGAGGCAGGCAGATTTCTGGGTTCGAGGCCAGCCTGGTCTACAGAGTGAGTTCCAGGACAGCCAAGGCTACACAGAGAAACCCTGTCTCAAAAAAATAAAAATAAATAAATAAAATAAAAAAATCAAAATACCATGATCAAAGCAGCTCGGGGAGTTCCATATAATAGTTCATCATCAGAAGTAGTGGGGCAGAAACCTGGGGGCAGGAGCTGACGCAGAGGCCATGGAGGGGTGCAGTTTACTGGTTTGCTTTCCCTGACTCGCTTAGCCTGCTTTCTTACAGAACCTAGGACCACTAGCCCAGGGATGGCAACGCCCACTATGGGCTGGCCCTTTGCCCATCAATCACTAACTAAGAAAATGCCTTACAGGCTTGTTGACAGCCCCATCTCATGGAGACATCTTCTCCATTGAGGTTCCCTGCTTTCGGATGACTCTAGCTTGTGTCTAGTTGATGTAAAACTCTTCAGCAGACCAGAATGGGTGACACACAACTAAAAGCTTGAGAAGTAGAGTCAAGTAGGCCAACCTGGGATTTGAGGTCTTTTCTCAAAATAAGCGAACGAACAAGGGCGTTTTACATTGCCAAGAGTGATACTCCACTATCAGAAAATGACCCTCTATTGGCTTTCTACTTAAGCATCAACCTTCTGAAGAGACCCCAGGGATGGCCTCTGAAATGTCTCCCCCATTCTCACAGCTGTGGTGAAGGCTTGGGAGCCCTCATTTGTCTACTGGGACTATCTTTTCTCTAAGGCAGCCAGTGGCCCCAGCATGAGATTCCATCCCATTTATCATCTCAGGCCTCTGATCCAGCCCAACTCACTTCCCTCCTCCCTATCTGCAAAACCCATCTTCTCTCTGCTAGTGGGACCTGGGAAACCTTGCAGAAAAAGGCAAGTAAGTGATTTTTTGTTTTAGCGGGTTTTGCTTATCTGACACATTTAGATGTGCTCATACACATGCGAGATTTTAAACAGTATCAGGGTTACCAAGTGCCTAGGGGAACATCAATTAAGTTAACTTCATATTTTAAATATCTTTTTCATCGAAATACCACCCACATGGCCAAACCTGCTAGAGTGAGTACCTATGATAAAAACACCTCACCTTGAATATATCGAAAACGTCAGAATTTTTGAAGTTCAGTAACTCTTTGAAATATCTACCCTATAACCAACCTCCTGCCACAGAATCTTAAATTGAAGGTGCTCTATCCTTTCAGTGGTGAGAAGAACCTAGTCACCCACTTAGTTGTTACCAAGTACACATAATGTCAGCTTTCAGATCCTTTTTTTGTTTGTTGCCTCTTTGAATTGTGACTAACCTGATCTGTCTGACTAGTTCCAGTGGCTCTATCTTTTCTTTTTCTTTTTTTTTTGGTTTTTCGAGATAGGGTTTCTCTGTGTAGCCCTGGCTGTCCTGGAACTCACTCTGTAAACCAGGCTGGCCTCGAACTCAGAAATCCGCCTGCCTCTGCCTCCCAAGTGCTGGGATTAAAGGCGTGCGCCACCACCGCCCGGTGGCTCTATCTTTTCACTGATTATATTAGTCAAACTTTTCTAGAGTAACAAAACTTATAAACTGAATTCACAAAAATCATTTTATATAAATTAATATCTAATAAATCCCACATATAGTATATTCATTATATAGTTTAAAATCATATATATGAATATATATGAAAGGTTTATTAGGATGGCTTACAGGCTGTTGTGCAGCCAATCCAACAATGACTGACTACCAACAGAAGGTCCAGGAATCCAGCAGTCGTTCAGTCCATGAGACTGCATGTCTCGGCTGGTCTTCAGTTAAACTGGAATCACAGAGACGTAGGCTCTAATGCCAATGAAGGAATGGACTTGCTGGCAAGAGTGAGAATAAGTAGGCAAAGAGAGCAAGCTGCCTTCTTCCATGTTTATACACAGACTGCCAGCAGAAGGTGTGGCCCAGGTTAAAGATGGCTCTTCTCACCTCAGAAGACCTGAATTAGAAGTGGACCTTCCCACTGCAAATGACTTAATTAATCAAAAGTCCCTCACAGGTGTGCCCAGCCATTTGGGTTTTAATAAATTCCAGATGTGGTCACATTGACACCCAAGAACAGCCATCACACTGATCCTTGAATTAAATCTTTTTTTTTTTTGTCTGAAGTAGAGCTTTTTCTTTAGATTTCTTATATTAATCAGATCCAGGAAGGACAGACTCTGGAAACAGCATTGAACTGAACGCTGGGCAGCTCCTGAGCTCTGCTCTCATGAGTCTTGATGCTGACCATCCCGGTGACCTCGAGGTGTGCCAAAATGAGGGTGTGGTAGGGGCGAGAAGAAGGGCATCTGTCTATACTTGTGCACATGTCACCATGAGGTTATATCAAGTCCCTGAAAGTCAAACTTGTGAGTTTTTGTGTCTTTCT
>NW_022196895.1:80586464-80590782 GCF_008632895.1 Mastomys coucha
AAAAAAAAAAAGTCACAGCATTTCCAAAATGTAGCTTCGTTCCCACTTGGCATTTCTAAGTACAGCTTCACAGAGCTTTTCATCTGTAAAAGAGAAAAACGATAGCTTCGTTTCTAGTTAGTGTTTCTGAATGTGAGGGAAGGGAACTGATAGGCCGAGACTGCGGCCATGAAAGGAGTCGGCAGGAACACTAAGGGCTGACAGATGCACCTTAGCAGGGGCTGCCGGGCCACGGTGGCTGCGAGACAGTGAGAAGGGTCTGAGATGAGTGCTGCTTGTCGGGCTTGCTCACCGGGGTCTGTTTCCACGCGTGCCTCAGTGAGAACGTGGAGTAATAGTAGTCTGTTTCTCCTTAGTCCTTTATGCCAGTATATTCTGCTCTGCTTGGCTTTAGATTTGGAATTGTAACAATTTCAAAATAATTTTGGAACTTCACAAGGAACAATGCTAGTTGGGATTCATCACCTGTTAGCGTTTGAATGTGTAATGTCCCTCAAGGCTCCCGTATTGAAAGGCTGGTCTCCAGGTGGCACAACTATTTTGGGAAGTTGTGGAAACTTTGTGAGGAGGGGCCTAGGAGTGGGAAGTTGGTCTCTGTGGAAATGTCCTTGGCTTACCAGCTGTGTGTCCTGATCTCTCTCCCTCCCTCCCTCCCTTCCTCTCCCCTTCCCCCCACCCCCGTGTGTGTGTGTGTGTGTGTGTGTGTGTGTGTGTGTGTGTGTGTGTGTGTGTGTGTGTGTGTGTGTGTGTGTGTGTGAGGGATTCTCTCCAGGTAGCTGAGGCTGCCCTTGAACTCTCTTTGTAGCACAGGCTGAACCTTCAGTTCGAGCTCCTGGTGCCCCTGGCTCTCAAGTAATCAGATTACAGGCATGTGCCGCCAGGCCTGATGTGCGCTAACTACTGACGTTTTAAAATGCTATCTTTCATTTCTCACTTATGTTTTAAAATAACCAAACATTTGAACACTATGCTTACAAACTCATCCTGAACACGTGTGCATACATTTACACCTCCACACATACGTTTGCTTCTTTAAACTTCGCTTGTGTCAGTTATGTCAGGGAGAGTCGGATGCTGAGTTTAATTTCTTTCGCTGCAGCCTCCTTCAGATTGAAAATGCAGGCAATTAAACACAATGGAAGTATGTGTTCTCTCCAAAAGTCACACTGCTTAGCCAAAGTCTGTGGTGAGTTTCTGCCCGAACAGCCTTTCGATATTGCATGTGGCACCATGCGATTTAAAAAAGAAATCTTCACTTAGTTCTAGTTGGGGCAGCTTATTGCTATAGAAGTCTCCCCCATTTCTGCCAGACTTCCTTTGCTCCTCCTCCTTTCTTCTTTGAGACAGATGTTTACTATGTATCCTTGGCTGATCTGGCACTCGCTGCACAGAGACTAGCCTCAAACTCAGTTTGACCCTCTGTGAGATTCCGGGAGGGACCCCCCACACTCAAATCCCGGGAGCGACGACCCCACACACCACCAAGACACGGACTTGGTGCAATCTGCAAGAAGCTTTTTATTCCAGCTAGCTGGGGCGAGACTCATATCCCTCGCAGGGGTAGAGGAGTCTGGACACAAGCAAAAATTTAAACAGGGTTTTATACCCACACAGTTGCTAGGGAAAAGGGGGAAACTAAGGCAGGGGGTAAGTACGGGGTAGTCTCTGATTGGTGCTGGCTTGTGCTAGGGTTCAGAAGCAGGTTAGCCACCTGGCAATTGTTTGTTACCTCATTTTTCTTTTCTCCTGCCAGGCCGCTCTGATCTCTAAACTCTGGGAACCAGTCTCCCATTCTTCTATGTCCTGGGAGCTAGTTTCCCATTCTTCTATGTTCCTGGAGCTCGTTTCTCATTCTTCTAAGTCCTGGGAGCTCGGCTCCCATTGAGTTCAACTAACTGCTAAGTTCCCACAGTACAGTTTGAAAATTTTAACCTCTCACCTCCTGTGATACTGGGGTCACAGGCATGTGCTAAAACACATGGCTCAGCTACCTCTCTTTTTTTCTTGTGTGTGTCTATGAGTGTGGTATATGTACACACCCTGTGAAGGCCAGGGGACCGGATAGCCTGATCTACCATTCTGCTTGTATTCCTTGTTGACATAGTTTTTCACTGAATGTGCGCTAAGCTGGAGGCCAGCCGACCTTGTTGAGCCTCCTCTCTCTGCCCAGCACAGCACTAGGTCATATATGTGTGGAGCCACATCTGCTCTTTTCTGTGCGTGCCCAGAAATTGAACTCAGCTCCCCATGTTTGTGCAGCAAGCACTTTAGTTTCTGAACCACTTCTCCAGCTCTACATTTTATTTTTATTAGAGAAGTGAAAAGTTTTGGAGGCATTTGAAAACACCCATCATTTGTATACTGTTTATTGGCTTTTGGGAACTATTTTTCAGCCTTTTTTTTTTCATAGGAAATGGGGGGAATAAATCTTCTATCCTATTTCAGGATGTAAATAGCCCCCAAACTCTTGGTAAACAAAAGTAAATTGAAATCACCTAATTCTCTGGCACATGTCAAAGTCTGTGTGTTGGTAGTGGTATCCATGCGACAAGGTTAACACTAAAGAAGAAACCAAGGACCAGTGATAAGCCCTGAATATACTTACAACACACTGAGGCTTCCTTTCTATTGGATCCCCTAGGGCTGGAGTTATGGGTGGTTGTGAGTCACCATGTGGGTTCTGGGAACTGAATATTTGTTCTTCAACAAGAGTGCTGGGTCTCAAACCTAGACAAGTGGCTAACTTGGGTGCCTATGTTAATACCTAACTGGGCCTAGCCACTAGGTTCTTCCAGCACTCTAGCTGTTACAGGTGATGGCTGGCATACACCACCCCTACCATAAACTTCTCCAGCCCAGGAGGTGGGCCGCTCTTTCCCCAGCTGCCCTTCCTGATATAATGTAGCTGGTTACCTGGCTCTTTCCCCTTTTGGCCTGCCCTTTATTCTCCTGGCCTCTTGGTCTGGCTCTTCCCTCTCCCTTCCTCCTCCTCCTCCTCCTCCTATTCCTCCTCCTCCTCCTCCTCCTCCTCCTCCTCCTCCTCCTCACAAGACCTGGCTCAATAAACCTTCTCTTCTTCCACCATACTTAGGAACAGTCCTTCCTTCCTTCCTTCCTTCCATCCTTCCTTCCCTCCCTCCCTTCTTCCCTCTCTTCCTTTCTTTCTTTCTTTCTTTCTTTCTTTCTTTCTTTCTTTCTTTCTTTCTTCCTTCCTTTCTTCCTTCCTTCCTTCCTTCCTTTCTTCCTTTCTTCTCTTTCTTCCTTCCTTTCTTCCTTTCTTTCTCTTTCTTCATTTTTTTCATTCAAACAGCAGGTGTCCCTAACCTCTGAGCCATCTCTAGCATCTACAATGTATATTCATCATCTCCATCCACCACTATTTTCCTCCAACTCCCTCAGGTGTCCCCTAACCCAACTCCCTGCCAACTTCATGTCTTACTATTTATTTGTTTGTTTATGTATTTGTGTATGTATTTATTTATTTATTTGAGACAGGATCTCTCTTTGTAGCCCTGCCTGGCTTGAAATTCTCTACATAAACCAGCCTAACCTCGAACTCACCAAGATCTGTCTTCCTCTGCCTCTTGTGCTCTGTAATTAAATATTTGAGCCATCAGACCTGGCTAAAACCCTTAAAGATTGTTACTATCTTCCTGAGTCCCATTAGTTCTCTCTGAATGATCTACAGGAGTCCAGTGCTTTTGAAAGGGGCAAGACAGGAAAAGGAGACATACTGATGAAGCCCAGGGTCTAGTGATACTCTTGGTCAGAAAACTAAGTGACACACTAAGGTATTTATCTAATCTGGGCATGGGGCACACTCCTTTAATGCCAGAACGTGGGAGACAGAGGCAGGTAGATCTCTGTGAGATTGAAGCCAGCCTGATCTACATAGTAAATTCCAGAACAGCCAGAGCTACATTGTGAGCCTGTTAGGTCCAAAGGAAAATCAGAACAAAAGGGTAACCGTGGAGCCTATTAGCCTCCTAGTGTGTGTGCTGGCCCCTCTCAGCATCACAGCAAGAAACTGTGCAGTCTACTCAGGCATCCTGATTCCCTCAGAGCTTCTCATCCCACCCCCACTCCCCAAACTTGTCCAGCACCCAGGCTTCCTGTTCTGCAGCTTCTCCTTCTTATACAACCCAGTCATTTTGGCCACGCAGTCCCTTAGCTCTCTCCTCCTGGCCTCTTTCTTGGCCTTCCTCTTTTGCTGCCCCTCCCCCATGGCCCAGTTCACTTTGCTGGCCACACACACTGGATCATTTTCTCTGCTGGCCACGCACACTGGATCATTTTCTCTGCTGGCCATGCACACTGG
>NW_022196895.1:80591911-80619170 GCF_008632895.1 Mastomys coucha
AAAAAAAAGATTTATTTATTTATTTATTTATTTATTTATTTTTATGTGTATGTGTACGGATGGTCACTCACTCTGGCCCCGCTTGCTCTGGTGTAATACACCGTAGCTGTCTTCAGACACACCCGATCAGATCTCATTATGGATGGTTGTGAGCCACCATGTGGTTGCTGGGATTTGAACTCAGGACCTTCAGAAGAGCAGTCAGTGCCCTTACCTGCTGAGCCATCTCACCAGCCCCGAACTAAAGATTCCAACAAAAGCAGAGATTGGCCAAGTGGGTAAACAGACCTGACCCAACTATAACATGTATCCGTTACTGGAGATGTGGGGGGTCCTTGCAGAATAGGGAAATCTGGGTCCCCTCTTGAGACTCTTAGTCTCACTAATAAAATAATTTAAAATGAGATGCAAAGTAAGCCCAAGGACAATTTTACTACAGTTCCAAAGAGAAACGCCATGGCAGAAAGCTGTAGATCTTGGCAGCTGCCTGGAGGAACATGACAAAGGAAGGAAAGAGAAAGCCTGGCTAACTGGGTTAATCCAGCATGGACAGAGCCGTGTGATGGGGGAGCATTCACATGGAAAGGGAAGCTTTGGAGTAAGGAAGAAGCCCTGGGTGTTAGGGGGAGCATGCTTAGAAAAGAGAAGAAAAGGGAAACATTCTCTTGTCAGAGAAGCAGGTCCCCAACAGAACTTCACCATAGCTCCTGTAGCAAGTGCAAACTTGGCAGCTCTCTGGGAAGGCAAAGCTCATCAGAAATTAAGGGGATGAGTATTCCTCCTGCCTTTCCAGGATGACCTAATGTGAACCAGCCTAAGAGGTGCTCCCTAGACCAGGTGACTGAATGGCCCAACTGGACTAACTCAAGGGAGAGGCAATGACATCTCTCCACCCAGAGGGAGGCTGCACTCTTTACTCTAACATATCTCTAGGGCACATGGCTTAAACCAAAGATGTAAAGGGGTGGAAAGAAAAGGAAGGAGAAGGACTGGGGAGATGGCTCAGCAGTTAAGAGCACCGACCGCTCTTCCAGAAGTCCTGAGTTCAAATCCCAGCAACCACATGGTGGCTCACAACTATCTTTAAGGGGGTCTGATGCTCTCTTCTGGTATGTCTGAAAAAAAAAAAAACAAAAAACAAAAAAGAAAAGAAAGGAGAAAATATACAACATGAACAATACCCCAAAGGGAAATGGACTATTGCAGAAGTTTGGTCCTGGTTCTTCCTCCCAGCCCCATGCTCCCAGAAATAAGACTCACTCAAAATACATTTACAAAAACCTTGGTCATATAGCTAGGCTCTTCTCTGACTAGATCATAATTTACTATATAACCCATTTAATCTAATCTGTCATGTGGCTGGTTATCTGTGCTCCAGGGGCAATTCTGTACCTGGCTCTACCCCAGAATTCTTTCTGCCTACTGGATGTCCCACCTTCTATTGAGCCCTTTTCTATTGGCCACAGGTTTCTTAATTGACAGATGATGCATCCATACAACACATAAGATACTCTTTATATTGATTATTTACATTGAGACAAAAGAATAGACTTTATAGACTTTATGACTAACTTGTTACTACAGACAATGACATTATAATTGTATACTTATATAAATTGGGGGGGAGGAACTTCAAAAATGCAAGCATAAACATATGCATGCCTCCTCCAGTGTAGATAGACTGTTGGTATACAGAGATCCCAATTACACACAGTACAGATCGTCAGAATTAAAGGGAAAAGAGGCAATTCAATAGTAACAGAGACCTTAATGGTCCACTATCAACAAAGGAGAGAACAACCAGGTAGAAGATGGGTAAGAAAAGAGAGTCTTGAATATTCCTATAACCCAGTCATACCCAGAACACTTCAGCAACAGCATAATATGCATTTTTTTCAAGTCTGTTCTTTAGTATATAAAATATCTGGAACCACAGAGCAAGCTATAATGAGGGTAAAAAAATTTATACAAAGATTCTCTTCTGACCACAAATTAAAATAAATAAATGAAGGAAGTTTGGAAAAGCTACAAACACATAGAAATGAAAGAATATACTTTTTTTAAATAAACAATGGGCAAAATTTTAAAGATCACGAGGCATTTTAGAAAATACTTTGAGATGAATTGAAGCAAATGTATAACATGGTAAGTGGATGGGATGTTGGGAATGTAGCTGATGCTTGAGGTAAGGGTTTGGGGAGGGTGACTGTAAGAGTCTTGAGGATGGGAGGGAAGGGGCTGGGGAGGGTGACTGTAAGAGTCTTGAGGATGGAAGGGAAGGGGCTGGGGAGATGGTTAACAGTAAAGAACTTGCCATAAAGCACAGGGGCCTGATCCTGATTCACAGAACACACCAAAGAGCCAGCTTGGTGGTAGATACTTTCAAGCCTGTTGCTGGCAGAGACTGGAACATTTCTAGGGCTTACTGGACAGTCAGCCTACTTAGAACCTGGCCCTAGAGACCATATCAAGTAGATGAAGATTTCTAGAACCTGGCCCTAGAGACCATCTCAAGTAGATGGAGATTTCTAGAACCTGGCCCTAGAGACCATCTCAAGTAGATGGAGATTTCTAGAACCTGGCCCTAGAGACCATCTCAAGTAAGATGGAGATTTCTTGAAGAACAGTACCCAAGGCTGACCTCTACCTTCCACAGCCCAGATTCTCCTACACAGATACTCAAGCACACATCTGTCCTCCCACAACCCAAACGAAAGCAAGAGTAGGAGGAAGGGCTCTTGGGGACAGTGGCTTCATAAACCTTTGCATGTGTTGTCACTTATAGCACAGTAAACACAGCCACTCACACCTAATTGTTCGGATGTTGGTTTAAAAATAAAGTTGTGGCAGGGTGTGGGGTGCATGCCTTTGATTCCAGTGCTCAGGAGGCAGTTATGGAGGTCATCAGATGGTGTCTTAGTTAAGGGGTACTGATGCTGTGATTAGACACTATGATCAAGAGGATCTCTGAGTTCGAGGCCAGCCTGAGGTCTCTGGAGGGAGTTCCAGGACATCCAGTGCTACACAGAGAAACCAAGTCTCAAAAACCTGGAAGGGAAGGAAGGAAAGGAAGGAGGGAGGGAGGGAGGGAGGGAGGGAGGAGGGAAGGAAGAAAGTTAGTTGTAGAGGCTAATGTCTGCATTTTATTGCTATGGGGAAAGAGAGGCCCTTGAATGTGACGTTGGAGGTATTTCCACTGATGGTCACCCACAAGACCATCCTATAGAACTCCTAGAACTTTCTATAGAAGTTGTATGTTTGCTTATATTGTACAAATAAAATATTTGATTTAGGTACAGGGAAAAAAAGGAACAAAATATGGATGCCTAATTTTGCTGCTAAACAACTTACAAGAGAGTTTCCAAAATACTTGAAGACATGAGGACTTACTTTAAGGAAGACAGTGAAACCATCATTATTTAAAGTAGAGGAGGAGGGTGCCTCTCACTCCTTCCCTACAGATGTTCTGGTCTGAGGTTGACCTGAGTCAGGGAAGTAGTGCATTCCTAAAAATCTCTGGAGTTCCAATGTTAAATAGGATTAACTGCCTTCCGGGCTATAAAAGGAACTGTTGTTTAGCACTGAAAGTGACTGGGCTTTGAGCAAGGCCAAAATGTCAGGGGTCAGGGTACTGAAACGAGTAGATGTTATGGGGGCGAAACCTTGCTTTCTGGTTACATCATGAGAAGACAACCATTTGTTTTCCCGTATCCTACCCCTGCTGTCCTGCTCTGGAAACCCCTTCCAGTCTCCTCCATATCTATTCGCACATCACTCAGGCTGGAGAAGCTGCAGTGGCAGGGGAGGGTCCAACTCAAAGCAAGAAGAAAAGATACTTCTTCCCGGTCCTCCGGAGTGGAGAATACCAAAGTGAGGCTTTCCCATTAAAGCTGGAGTCTCTTAAGTGCTAAATGCATGAAGCTTAAGGAGTCCGCATGGAAAAGATGGTACCGAGGAATGTAAAGAACCTGGCAGTGCAGGTGGAGAGGAAGACCGACTGGGAGGGGAGGAGCGGGAGGAGTTAGGAACTGGTGCTGACATCATTGGTCTGTGCAGATGACAGGCTGCTGAGGTTCTTTGGTTTTCTGTCGCTTGGACTAGCATTGTTTACTCGCTTCGACTGGTCCTATGGATTCTGTAATTCTGTACCCTGGCAAGCACACACACGTTTGTAGCTTTTTTTTTTTTTTTTTCAGAGACGACTTTCAAACATCCCCAGACATGTCTTAAAGATAAATTGTTTTCTGATTTCATAGTGAGGAAAATTAACACCCATGAATGAAAAACTCCTGAAAAGCAGCTCTCTACAGAGACTGGAGAAGTTGGAATGTTGCAGGTCCAGAGGCTAATTATCTTAACATGGTCTAGTTTTGGCCCCAAGAACAGCCATTTCTTGGCCACCTCTGTGTCAGAACTAACATATTGCTTAGACAAATAAAAACTCTTTGGTGTCATTCGACTTAGTATATCAATTATCTTCTACCACCTCCAAAGTTATGGAGGTCATCAGATGGTGTCTTAGTTAAGGGGTACTGATGCTGTGATTAGACACTATGATCAAAAGCAACTTGGGGAGGAAACGGTTTATTTCATTCACAGTTCCATCTAACAGTTCATCATCAAAAGCAGTGAGGCAGGAATTCAAGCAAGGCAGGAACCTGGAGGCAGGAGCTGATGCAGAGGTCATGGAGGGGCGCTGCTTACTGGCTTGCTCTGCCTTTCTTATAGAATACAGGGCCATCAGCACAGGGATAACACCACCCACAATGGGCGGGCCCTCTCCCATAAATCACTAATTAATAAAATGCCCTACAGCCTTGCTTGTAGCCTGATCTTATGGAGGCATGATTTCAATTGAGGCTCCCTCCTCACAAACAGCGTCTTGGGCCTGTAGAAAAATTCTTCCCATCTCGCTGTACCACCTCTCCTATGTACTCACTAGTAAATTTTAAAGTTGTTTTGTTTGTGGCTTTCTTTGTGCTTTAAAACTATAAAACGTCATGAAACTGCTTCCATGTTGAAATATGGAGTGTAGGAAAACCTGTACCTGTGTTCTGACACTATAGTCAGTCAAAATGGCTCCAGGAGAAACTATCTCATTTAAGATGAGAACTGTGGTTTTTGCTTTGACACACCAATGGTTTATCAGAACACTTTCTTACTGCTTGTTGTCTCTTCTATTAAGACAAACCAACCCATCAAGCAAGCAAGCAAGCAACCAACCAACCAACCAGCCAGCCAGCCAGCCAGCCAGCCAGCCAGCTAACCAACCAACCAACCAACCAACCAACCAAGTAACCAGCCAGCCAGCCAGCTAACCAACCAACCAACCAACAATCCATCATCCACCCAACCATCCATCTATCCAACCAACCAACCAACCAACCAGCCAGCCAGCCAGCCAGCCAGCCAGCTAACCATCCATCCAACCAACCAGCCAACCAACCAACCAACCAACCATCAAACCAACCAACCAACCAACCAATCAACCAACCAACCAACCAACCAACCAACCAACCAGCTAACCAGCCAGCCAGCTAACCAACCAACCAACCAACCAACAATCCATCGTCCACCCACCCACCCAACCATCCATCCAACCAACCAGCCAACCAACCAACCAACCAACCAACCAACCATCCATCCAACCAACCAACCAACCAACCAACCAACCAACCAACCAACCAACCATCAAACCAACCAACCAGACAGCCAGACAGCCAACCAACCAACCAACCAACCAACCAACCAACAATCCATCGTCCACCCACCCACCCAACCATCCATCCAACCAACCAGCCAACCAACCAACCAACCAACCAACCATCAAACCAACCAACCAATCAACCAATCAACCAATCAACCAACCAACCAACCAACCAACCAACCAACCATCAAACCAACTAACCACCTCTGTTTTCTAACACAGTCAGACAGATGCTTAAATATATGTTTATAACAGTAGTAATCAAGCTATCCCCAAGGGGAAGTGACCAAAATGCCTATCTTGTGAGTAACAGCTACACAAACCATGATGCCTACACATAGTTACTCTCCTTAAAGGGACAGAGTCATAGGCCAGTTACAGCTGTGCACACCTGTCATCCCAGAACTCAGGAAGCTGTGGCAGGAGATTCAGAAAGTCAAGGTCATCTTCAGCTACAAAGCCAGTTCAAGGCCAGCCTGGTCTACAGATGAGTTCCAGGATAGCAAGGATTATATAGAGACACCCTTCTCAAAAAACTAAAAAGAGAAAAAAGGGAAAAAAAAAAGAAAAATCTGATATTCACAACATGAATAAACCTCGAGAACATTACCCTAGGTGAAAAAGACAAAGGTTGAGCAATTAGAGGAGGTACTTTTCATTACTCAGCTTTCTGTTACTATAACAGATACCCAAGACAACCAACTTAGAAAGAGAAAAGATTGACTTGGGCTCATGCTCTGGAGGTTCAGTCCATGACCAGTCTGTTGCTTGTTCAGCAGTTTGGGTTGTTCTGGTAATGTGGGTTCTTTGAGCGGCAGAGCCTTTCTGGGCTCTGGTTGGTTTAATTTAGGTGATTAAAGTGACAATCAGCTGCCACTGGAGTTGCTCTGCGCCGCTGGCTCTTGACTTTGTCGTCTCATGTTAACGAGGCAGAAGAGTATACAGAGAAGTGTGAGTAAGCAGAAGTTTTATCAAAGAAAATATGAGAAAAACTGTGTGTGTTTATGTTTATGTGATATGTGTGTTTGTGTGTGTGTGCTACACATATGCCTCTCTCTGTATGTATCTGTGTGTGTGCCTGTGCTTGTGTGTTTGTATATATGTGGTATGTGTGTCTCTGTGTGTGTGTGGTGGTATGTGTGTGGTATGGGTGTATGTGGTGTGTGTGTCTCTCTGTGTTTATCTTTCTGTGTGTATATGTGTCTGTGTATATGTGGTATGTGTGTTTGTGTGCCTGTGTATGTGTGTGTCTGTGTATATGTGAGATGTGTGTGTGTGTGTGTGTTTGTGGTATATGCTTTGTGTGTGTTTATATATGTGTCTGTGTGCATCTTGTATGTGTGTGCATGTGGGTGTTGGTGTGTGTCTGTGTGTGTGTATGTCTGTGTGATATGGGTAATGTGTACATGTATATGTATGATGTGTGTGTGATATGTGTGTAGTATACATGTGTATGTGTGGTATATGTGTATGTGCATGTGTGTCTGTATATCTGTGGAATGTATATACATGCTTTTGTATATCTGTGTATATGTCGTGTGGTATATGTATGTGTGTATTTGTGTGGAGTGTGTGTTTGTGTAAAGTGTATGTATGTCTATGTGGTATATGTGTATCTTTGTGTGTATGTGTGTGTGTCTATAATCTAAAGAAAGCCACACCATCATATTCCTTTGTTTAATGGCCTTTAATGGGACACATGGTGGAAACTGGATGGAGACTTGGGCCATTTTTGTTGAGATTGATCATCCTTTGAGCACAGTGAGGGCTGAACCAATGAGGGCATCTCAGATACTCTTCTATTGCTGTGAAGACACACCATGACCAAGGTGGACTCACAAGTGAAGGCATTTAGTTAGGGTCTTGCTTACATTACAGGGTGGTTCTGGGGGCATCAGGTTTGGGAAGTGTGGCAGTAGCAGGCAGGCCTGGCACTGGATCAGCAGCAGAGATCTTCATCTTATCTGAAAATTAAGGGCTGGGGAACTAGGGGAAGACACACACACACACACACACAGAGTGAGAGAGAGAGAGAGAGAGAGAGAGAGAGAGAGAGAGAGAGAGAGACAGACAGACAGACAGACAGGCAGACAGGCAGACAGGCAGACAGACAGACATCCTCCAACAAGGCCACAATTTATAATCCTTTCTAAGCAGTCCAACAACTTAGAACCAAACCTTCAAATATATGAACATACAGGAGCCATTCTTATTCAAATTGCCACAGAGGGGCCCATCCCTCCTCATTCGGGGTCCCTCAACACAAGGCAACCATGCCTTATTTGTCTTCCTCTCTCTCATCTCATTTTACTTGTTTCTCTGGCTGTTGATGGAGTCACATTCCTCTCTCATTCTTGGGCCGCATGGCTATTTACGATTTCCCACGAGTCCTTGCCTTATTCCTAAGGATAACTGATCTCCATCTCAGTAACACATGATATGGGATACACAGGCAACAAACCCTGGAAAGAGGTCATGCCCATCCCTTAACTTTTGAAAGCACACCTCCATTGACAAAATACTACCCTCAAGGCCTCACCTCTTTGTTTTTTGGGTTTTTTTGTTTTGATTTTTGTTGTTTTGATTTTTTTTTTCGAGACAGGGTTTCTCTGTATAGCCCTGGCTGTCCTGGAACTCTCTCTGTAGACCAGGCTGGCCTCTAACTCAGAGATCCACCTGCCTCTGCCTCCCAAGAACTGGGATTAAAGGCGTGCGCCACCACTGCCTGCAAGGCCTCACCTCTTAAAGGCCTTATTCTCTCCATAGTTTCAAGGTAGGGCTAAGCACTGAGTACTTAAGACTTTGGATCTAAATGGTAATTTAGCTTGGGCCAACATTGAACAGGTTCCAAACAGAATACGAATCAATTCATTCTGCAATCATGGCTCAGAAACATGAAGTCACATCCCATCAAATAAGAGGTTACATGAACTTTTATAGTCACATTTAGAACTTTTAAATGTCAATTAGTGAGCTACTAAGCACACTGGTGAGGACATCAGCAGGGTTGGTCATAGTTCTGTGGAGGTATCTCTGCATAGTGGAGATATCTCTGCACAGTGGGAATATCTCTGCTGTAGGTCCCAGCGGCTATCTCATAAGATTTTTAGTTTGGGGGGTTATGAAAAGCAAGTGGGCCACTAATTTCAAATTAATACATTCCAAAGATTTTACATAATATTACATCAAGTACAGAGATATTGCAGGATGTTAGATCAAATACAGGGACTGGTGATAAATGGCTACTAAAGGAACTAGGAATAGCCCAAGAGACTTTGGCTCATGCAACACTCTTAATTCTCCACGATCAGCCAATTGATCTGCAAAATTCTTAACCTAAGGATAGTTTTATTTCAGAAGATCTTGTTCTACACTTCCATGGTCAAAGCCACAGAGGAAAAAGCAGAATAGGAATCACCAGGGGTCGTCGGAGGAGAGTGGGACTTGGTTCTTAATGAGGTCAGAGTCTGAATTGGGAGCATGAGCATGCAGTGGCTGTTCAGTGTGGGCATATTGACTGCCACTGTCACTTAAAGTGGTAGCGTGGTAAATCTAATGTGATTTACACCCGCAATACACGTTTGTGTTTTGTAATATATCTCTTTCAGACATTTGCTTTATCATTAAATATTAATGTCGATAAAGGAAAATATATAATGTCATTAATCTATTATGAGCCTACTTTTACACAGTTCATTTTTCAGAAGAGGGTTTTTTTGTTTGTTTGTTTTTGTCTTTTTATCCTTTCTTCATTGTCTCAGTGCCAGGATCATTCAGAAGTTTAACACAATGAACAGGACTTGGGGAGTGGCTGGGGGGGGCGGTGTGAGAGGCTTTCCTAGTCATTCACAGAGAAGTGGGTGGCCAAGAAGAAGCTGCACCAAGCTATAGGAGTGAGAAGTTGGAAGAGGAGCAGTGTTGACCTGCTCTGAGAGCAACAGAGATACATAAGAATCAGCAAAGTAGAAACTTGTTATTTTGTTTTGTTAGAGACAATGTCTCACTATGTAGCTTTGGCTGTCCTGGAGCTCTCTATAGAGACTAGGCTGGCCTTGAACTCTCAGAGATCCATCAGCCTCAGGACCTAGAGTACTGGGATTAAAGGTGTGCTACCATGCTCAGTATAACTTTAAAAAAATAAATTATTTATTTTTATTTATGAGTATGGGTACTATGGAGACTGCAGGCCTGGCTCAGGAGAGGGAAAAAGGTCCTGAATTTGATCTGTTTATAGGAACATCAAAGCTTCCAAGATAACAGCTCAGAGCTTGACAGAGGTGAGAGAAGAGAGACAGGACTTTATTGACTACGCAGGGGCTGAGCAAGGCACAGGACTTGCTAACTGGAGGTGAGGCCAGAGAGGGCCAGTCCAGAGCACCTGATGATGGTGGTGCTCTTTCTAATAATGACACCATAAAGTAGTTCTTGAAATAGATCAAGTAAAAGGAAGTCTAAGGAATCTAGGTTTCTTTCTTTCTTTTTCTTTTTAAAGATTTATTTATTTATTTTATATATATGAGTACACTGTAGCTGTACAGATGGTTGTCAGCCATCATGTGGTTGCGGGGAATTGAATTCTGGACCTCTGCTCGCTTCGGCCCAAAGATTTATTTATTATTAAATGTAAGTACACTGTAGCTGTCTTCAGACACACCAGAAGAGATCTGTCTCATTACAGATGGTTGTGAGCCACCATGTAGTTGCTGGGATTTGAACTCAGGACCTTCAGAAGAGCAGTGAGTGCTCTTACCTGCTGAGCCATCTCTCCAGCCTGGATCTAGGTTTCTGATGGTGACAATTGCATTGCTCCTCATGAAATATTCCAAAAAAGTATTTAAAATACTTTCAACAAGTCTTTTGTTTTTGTGTTGTCTTTGTTTCCTAAGCGAATGCTGATAAAGCCCATTACAGATTCACCAACAAGTGTTGTCAGAGAGCTGAAGGTTAAAACAGTAAGAGACACTACCCAGGGGAACACCTGAGGCCAGACTGCTCCTGTTCAAACGCAGCAGCAGGGAGCAGCAGGAGCACAGTGGTGCAGAGGCCCGAGGCTTGACTCTAGACTCCTTACAAAGCCAGTCCTATTCCACCTCGTGCGTAACACAGCAATCTCGCGTGTACATTTTCACTCAGCGAGCTACAAATACCTACATGCAAATCTGTGCATGGATATTTTCAGTAGCTTTATTCATAGTTTCTGAAACTTGGAAGTAAACAAGGAGCTGTACATGAGGAAAGTTTATAAACCAACCCATCTCTATCATAGAATCTGTTCGATGCTAAAGGAAATGAGGGCTCAATCCACAGAAGGACTTAGAAGAAAGTTGACCCAAATTGCCAACTTGAAAAGCTTTATACTGCTTGATTCCAATAAGAAGATCAGCGGTTACCAGGGGGCGTGGGAAAGAGTGGGGCTGATCAGGCAACTACTGTCCCTGCAGACCCTGGTCTGCGTTTTAGTTCCGTGGCAGAAAGCCTTTGTTCAAACCCACATCTGGAGCACACCCAGAGTGATCTACACAGGAACTATGGGCTTTGGGTATGTGTTGTTAGGAATAAGCTCCAGACCTTAGAGAAAGAGATCCCCAGTCCAAGCGAAGGGTCTTGACAAGATAGAACTTTTCTCCTGCTCCAGAGGCTGCACTCAGAACAGCAAGCGCATCTGCTCAAGAAGCACACTGGGATTTTATTCTAACGCCTATGGTTGCTCAGTTCCTTCCCCATTGTCTGGTCCTGCCTCACAGTCTTTTCCTATTGGCTAGCTTTAAAGAGACTCAGTACAAAGATGAGGAAGGGGGAAGGGGCCAGCCACTTTAATCCAAGACTGTACCAGGGCCTTTGTGCCAACAAAGGTTTTATGAGGTGGGAGAGATGAAAGATTTGAATTCTTTGTTATAAAAACGTTTTATAGTGTTTGATAGAAAAGATTCACGTTTAATGGTTCTTAGAGCTTGAAGCATCCTGTGGTCCCTGATGCTCCACATGAGGTAGAGGGTGGAGACAACAGAGGACCACGCCCACAAAGGGGTGGGGCATGGGCTGGAAATCACTGCGTCTGCCTTTCTCATTTGTACTATAAAGCTAACCTTTTCTAAAAACAAACAACACAAATAAATAAACGAAAAAATATTCAAGTTTAAATTTGCTGTGATGGCTCTTACCTGTTATCTCAACCATCCAGAAGTGGAGGCAGGAGGATTGGAAGTTTAAGATCATCTTCTGCTACGAAGTCCAAGGCAAGCCTGGGTTACATGAGATTTTTGTGTCAAAACAAGGCAAAATAAAAGACACCCACACCTACGTGTGCGCGCGCGCACGCACACACACACACACACATACACACACACACCTTTATTTTAAAAACAAAAAGCCAACATTACTGCATTATCAGAGGGATAGAAATGATGCTTTGGGGCTAGGACATTACGAGGGACGCTGTGGTCACTCTGGCCTTCGGGGATCCCAGGTCTGTGCCCTAGTAGAGCAGACCAAAGCTACATAAGCTCAGAAAGACCATGAGACCTGGGGAGCAGGACCAGGTAGCACAAACTTCTCTGTGTAATAAAGCCAGCTCCCCACCCCCAGTACACATACCTGTTCTTGAGGTGCCTCTGGAGGTCAGAGGTCAACTTCCAGTTCCTCAGGGCCATACACCTTGTTTTTGATAGAGTCTGTCCCTGGCCTGGAGCTTGCTGCGTGTGCCAGGCTGGCCAGTGAGCTCCAGGAATCTATTCGTCTCTATTTCCCCACCATGGACACTCATTATAAGCACACACCGCCTGCTTGGCTTCTTTATGACCCGGGTTCTGGGCTTCACACTGTGGACATGTGCTTTTCTTACTGAGTTGTCTCAGCCTCTGAAATAGTCTTTTTGCCATCAAGGCTGACAGCATCTTCCAGTGGTGCAGATGATATGATATTCGATTCTTATGCTGACACCTAACAGCCCCCTCGGCCTTTGGTATGAGGCACTCAAATGGAAAGCTTTATCTTCAATATGCGATTATTGGATGAAGCAGCTAAAAGCGAAGTATTTAGGATTCTCTGATTTTCACACCCTAGGCTCAGAGGGAGGTGGAGGTGAGAGGCCAGACCTACTTGGGACTGGCCTCCATCTTAAAAGAAAAGAGCCTGAGAACTTAGCCCACAGCTGAACCCAAGTTACACCCAAGTACTAGGAAGGAGCCCACGGCTCGTCCTTGGCCAGAATTACTCCCTAGCTACTCCTAGGAACAGTTAGTCAAAGATGACTGATTGTTTCAGACTGTTCATAATTGTATACAGTCTTGCTGCAGAGTACCCACCTGTCGGCGCACAACAGTTATTCAGTTAGATACTTGCCAGGCTAAACTCCCCTCGCTTGCTCATCATTTCCTATAAAGCCTTGTCCCCATAAGAACTCAGGCCTGCCCCTTCCCATTCTGCTGTCAGAGGCAGTGTGGCCCAAGCTCGAGCTTGTAAATAAAAACCCTAATGTGATTACATCAGAATTGGTTCCTCGGTGGTCTTTTGGGGTTCACGAACACTTCCTGGCACAACAGAGGGCCAGCTCTCACCAGAAGAGTCAGGGCCGCACAGTTCCTTCAGGCGTGCTTTATGGCTGAGCACAGACCTTGGCAATGAGTTAGATGCCATTGCCAAATGAGAAATGACAATTCTGGGATGTCACTTTTTCCTACGGATGCTTGCATAAGCATCTCAGTGCCAAGTGGCATGACACAGATTTTCCCTGTGCTTCACTCTCGTGGGCTTGATGTGCATCTCAGACAGGCACTCACAGGAAGACACCCATGTGTGAAGGGTTAGCATGGGGGGTGACTACCTTTCTGGAGAGAAATCCCAAGGCACAGCTGTGGGTGGGGTGAACTGAAGGCTGCGGTTGGAAACTGCAGTGGGACCTGTTAAGAGAAGGGAGGCCAAGAAAAGGTTGCATTTTTCCTAAAGTTTAGTCACAGAATAATCAGTGCAACTGTGGGTGGTTAGAAAACCCCAGAGGCTCATCACACCAAGCTCAGTCCAAAGAGGAGCATAGTGATTCGATCAGGGCAAAGCATACTGGTTGAGCCCCGAGAACAACAAAGGCATCAGCTAAACAGAGTGGAGGCTTTGAGGAGAGACTCCCCTTAGTTCCCCCAACAGGAGGGAAGAGGCAGGAAATGCCTGCTCTTTTGCAGCTCCTGAGCCTTAATCAATGTTGCTGGTGTTCTGAGACCAAAAGGGCAGCCCCCTGTTTTCCCAGGATCTGGCCCAGCATTCCTGACAACTCTAGGGACCAGCCAATGCTTTTCTTCACTCACAGACCTCTGTGACAAGCTGAGCCCAGTCAGTCTTAAGGACTTGAACCGGCACCCTTAAATTGCAGTTCTATCATAGCTGGATATAATTGGGGGACAACACTTACTTAAGTTGTAGGGCCACTTCTGGCCCTTAAAAACAAAAATAACGACTATTCATGACATACAGTTCACAATTCCGGGACATGATACATTGACCCTAGAATGTCATCAGTGAATTTTAACTAGTGCCTGTTGGCAAGACACAGAGATAAATCTGATGGCATGTAAAATGGTGCAAACATTTTGGGAAAAATCAACTGGCTGTTTCTTTAAAAGTTAAATCTAGGGAACAGGAGATGGCTTAGTACTTAGGCACACATGTTGGGCAACCATGAGGACCTAAGGTTGAATCCTGACACTCACTTAATGTGCTGAACATGGTCTTGAGGGAGCCTGTCTCCCCAGGTCATGGAGGAAAGAGACAAGGGTACGGCTGGGGCTTAATAACTGCCAGCCTGGCCAAAATACATGAGTTCCAGATTCAAGGAGAGACCCTGATTCAAAGGATTAAGTCAGATAATGATAGAACAGGACACTTAGCATCATCCTCTGACCCATGCTCACACACACATGTGGATATATATAGCCCCCTTCATACCATGTGTACATATACAACTCTCTGTCTCACACATATACATGTGCACATATACCCCTTCACACACATATGTGTACATATGCCCCCACATACACACCTCTTACACATACATGTCTGCACATAAACATCTTCACTCACACATGTACACATATACAGCTTCCCCATATACATGTGTACATATACCCCTTCACACACATATGTGCACATATGCCCCCACATACACATCTCTCACACATACATGTCTGCATCTTCACTCATACATGTACACGTATACACATATACACATATACAGCTTCCTCACATACATGTGCACATATACACCTCTCTTCTCCCAGACATATATGCAGTATACCTCCCATGCTCACACAGATGCACATAAAACTTAAATAAAAATTTACCTTAATACCTAACAATTCTAGAATCCAGAAATAAAAACATATATGTGCATAAAGACATGTATGCAGACTCCCACAACAGTGCTACGTGCAATGGCAAAAAAATGGGGAAACATTTAGATGTTCACGAGCTGACAAAGTGCTGAAATATTCAGTGCTATGTTCACACAATGGACTCAACTGTAATATAAAAGAAATGAAGTGTTGATATATGTTACAACATGGAGGACCCTTGGGATGGTTGAACAAAAGGAGATCAGTGCAAAATACATCTGTTATGTGATCCTAGTTGTACAAGATGACTACAAAAGTAATAATGGAATCAAACACGGCCTATCTTGCCAAACAGTCCCACAAAGCTTGAGGACAGCTCTGG
Source organism: Mastomys coucha (assembly GCF_008632895.1). NCBI lineage: Eukaryota > Metazoa > Chordata > Mammalia > Rodentia > Muridae > Mastomys > Mastomys coucha. The sequence goes on from NW_022196895.1 coordinate 80,607,321, forward strand.
CTCTGAGTAGTTTCTCATGTTGAGGCTGCCTTACCCGGCCACGTGATCGGCCCTACCCAGCCACGTGATCGGGAGATGTGAAGTCCTTAGAGGCTCATCACAACCACCTCACATACATAGTGTGGACAAACCCCAGGGTGGCCAGTAGACAAATGTGATTTTTCCAGGTATAGAAAAAAAATAGAAATGACTGATATTCTCCTGTAATATATTCCCCGAAATGTTCTCTGCCACCTTTTTATGCCATATCTTTTGGCAGACAGACAGCTAAGGTTTTTGTAATCCCTTCTGCGCATGCTTAGCTTACCTCCAGTGTCGTTGTTATTATCAGCTGTGTGTCATGCTTTGCCTGTGCTTTGTCTGTACAGGGCAGGTATCTGGGTTTATTCATTGGGTGGTTCAAGGCTCTCACTTTCTACAGCAGTGCCATGACTCTCCCTTCCTTCTCATCTCTTAGAAATCTGTCTCCCACCAGGCAGTAGTGGCACATGCCTTTAATCCCAGCTCTTGGGAGGCAGAGGCAGGCAGATTTCTGAGTTCAAGGCCAGACTGGTCTACAGAGTGAGTTCCAGGACAGCCAGAGCTATACAGAGAAACCCTGTCTCAAAACAACAACAACAACAACAAAAAGGAAGAAAGAAAGAAAGAAAGAAAGAAAGGAAGGAAGGAAGAAAGAAAGAAAGGAAAGAAGGAAGGAAGGAAGGAAGGAAAAAGAAAGGAAGGAAGGAAGAAAGAAAGAGAGAAAGGAAGAAAGAAAGGAATCTGTCCTCTGGAATATCAGTTTGCAGTATGCGCAGCTTGGAACCTCACCAAGGGAAGCCATGGATTGTCACACACACACACACACCCAAAAAATCTCATTTTAAAAATTGGGCCCATTTCACTTAATAAAACACCAAGTAGGAACTGGGAAAGGTATTCCTAGGATGATGACATCACTAACATTTCTAATGCTTGGGCTGTACCTGGGATGTGATGGTGACGGCAACTCTGGTGTCTTCTAGTGATTTTCACTGTCCCCAAAGTGGCCAGAAACTTGCTTCGCTCTGTCTCCGCACTTGCCCCACGTACACGAGGAAGCCACTGCTGTCAAAGCAGAGGACAGAGCAAATAGCATAAGCTAAAATCTTGTTCTACCTAAAGTCTTTCAGATAGTTGGTAAAAATGGTAACTGTTGGAGATGCTCTTAACCTGACGCAAGACACCTGTGTGAACAGCAGTGGTCTGGATAGAGTGTGATACTTTAGATATTAAATATGCCAAAAAACCTGTGTGCTTGGTCCCCAGTGCGATGCCCAGATGTGGGATTTCCTGCAAATGCCTGGACCCTGAGGATTCTGACCTAATCCATGGATTGATCCAGAATTTGAAAATATCATTGAGAAATGGCAGAAACCAAGACGTAGGGCCTAGTCTGCAGAGGTAAATGAATGGGGGGTGTGGCCCTGAAGGGTACATGTCCCCTAGTACCATCCTTTCTCTCTCTGCTTCCTGGCCATGTGAAGTGAGCAGCTTTGGTGCCAGCGTGTGCTCACCACAAGGTACTGTCTTACGGAAGGACTGAGAACAGCAGCCAGCAGCCACAGACTGAAACCTCTGACTGAAACCAGAGATCAAAATGAATCTTTCAGTGACGTATTGCTTGGAACCCTTCATGTGTATACCCAGGAGTGGTAAAGTTGGAGCATATGATGGATTTAGCTTTAGCTCTTTGCGAAACCTCCCCCACAGTGGGCATGCTAGTCGACACTCCGAGCACAGCATGTGAGGCTCTTCCTTGGGCACTGATTCGCTTCCATATCCCTGTCATACTAATGAAAATTGGGTCACCCAGAGCATTTTCCGTATTCATTTTTAGAGCAATAAATATGTAGATTGTTGGTATCAGGACCTCCGAAAACTGTGACATCACATAGGCAGGACCAGCAGGCTGTTGCCAAGGCAACAGCCACCATATTCTCAGAATCCACTTGGCTCACCTCCCACTTTTACCTGTAATCACGTCATCACCCATGTATAAAGAAAGCCCCTTCTCTTTGCACCTCCACCTTGCCCCTCTCTCTCCTAAAAAAAACTGACATGGAACTATTTGGCCTGGTGTGGTCCTTCTGAAGCTGCGCAGCGTTCAAGATCATGACATATGTAATATTGAGACAGAGGTGAGAACACTGAACTGAGTGAGCAGTGAGTGACTGGGCCCCCAACAGTGTCCTGCCCACCGACAGATCACACAGAGGTCTTCACCCAGCCTAGCATAGCACTGCTTCCTCAGCCTGTGCATCTGGCCACCCAGCAGCAATGAGCAAGCTAGTGAGTACAACTAAATCAAGCACTTTGCAATCACAAGTGAGAGTCCTCGTTGCCAAGATTTTTTTTTTTTTACAAAGTGTTTGTAAGTTCATGTCATGTTGCAGAATGAGAACCAATAACCTCATGTGTTTAGAAAATTACAGAATTACAGTTTCTTCCAGTGATAGCCTACCAGCAACATGCCCTGGGTGACAAGCTCAGCTATCAAGGGAAGAGTTCAGAACCCAGAGGATATGTTCAAACATATTCCTCTCCCCGCAATGCATCTGCATTCTTCAACATCCCCTCCAGAAATCAGATAGAAATATTTATCTGTTAGAAGCAATTTCTCAAGAAAAATTCTTCAGGGTACGCAGAGCATTCTGATCTTGTCGGGGAAAGGCTAGCGCCACGTTCCTCCAATCGATGCAGCAAGCATAGTTTGTATTGGGCTCTGTATTGAGTTCTGGGACTACAGAATACAGTAAGGTGCAGCCCCTCCACTGAGGAGTTCCAGTTAAATGACCAAGCAGTGTTGAGGCTTTGCCAGAGATGCTCAAATAATACAGCCTCTGTCATACACAGGAAGTGTTCATGTTGCTGAGTGTCAGTGAGTCTTTAGCATGACTTGTGTATGAAATGTACCCCCAAAGGCTTCCGTATTGAAGGCTTGGTCCCAGCTGATAGTTCTAATCATCAAGAAGAGATTAAGTCAGGAGGGCTCTGAACTAATCCATTGATTAATCCATTGATTGATTCATATTCTAATGGAGTTATTGGAAGGCGATAGAAAGTAGACCGTAGGTCCTGACTGCAGGTAGGAGGTCACCTGGGATTAATCTTATGCCCTGCCCTTCCTATCTGGCTTTGGCTTCTTGGCTGCTAGATGCTGAACAACATTCTTGCTTCTGTAATAGTCTGCATGATGGATGCATGGAGCCAGACTACTGTGGACAGAAGTCTCTGAAACCGTGGACCAGAATGAGGTCCTCCTTGCAAAAACTTTTTCTCCAGTGTTTGCCACAGTGATGAAACTAACAAAATGATAGAGACTCGGATGTGGGCCATGAGCCTGAATTTAGAATCTGGGGGTATCCTGGGGTACCTCTTGTCTGCTCATAGAGCTTTTGACTCGGTGGTGAGACTAAGCTGGAACTAAATTTACACTTCCTTCAAGGCAAAGGAAAACAACTTCATGAAGATCTGCATAAAGGAGGTTTGCTACCGAGATGGGAAGAATCTTTGTCCCTTTTCTCAGTATTAGGACTTCTGTGTACTAAGGGAGTTGGGAAAGTAGCTGAGATTTCATAATTTCCTTAAGGAGATTGAACCTGTTTAAACCAAGTTGCTGTGACGACTCCCCCACCTTATCTGCTTATATTGTACACTTATTTATGACCCATAGGCCTCTGCCACCTGTCCTCACCAGACCTACCAATTATTTTGAATTGTATAGTCAGGTGTCTCTTTCCATACCCCCAGGCCAAGGGCACAGTGAACTGAGCTTCGATGGACTTCATCTTTTCTGGCTTTGTGCAGAATACAAAGTTTATAACCACAGCTGTGCAGTTCTGTGTATGTCCTGTAGTCCAGGGATCCAGTGAATACTCTAACTGCTGCACGGATCTCCTGTAGTCCAGGGATCCAGCGAATACTCTAACTGCTGCATGGATCTCCTGTAGCCCAGGGATCCAGTGAATACTCTAACTGCTGCACGGATCTCCTGTAGTCCAGGGATCTAGCGAATACTCTAACTGCTGCACGGATCTCCTGTAGTCCAGGGATCCAGCGAATACTCTAACTGCTGCATGGATCTCCTGTAGCCCAGGGATCCAGCGAGTACTCTAACTGCTGCATGGATCTCCTGTAGCCCAGGGATCCAGCGAGTACTCTAACTGCTGCACGGATCTCCTGTAGTCCAGGGATCCAGCGAATACTCTAACTGCTGCATGGATCTCTTTTATTATGGAGTTACTTTTTTTGTTTTTATTCTGTATAAAATGATAAAAGAAGTTTGCTTAGTAATGTAGTCTGGAAGTCACAAAGTCAAACTTAATCCTGATATTAATTTTAATGTCAAGGTTTGCTTCCCATTCTCCCTCCGTTGGTTGGTTGGCTTGTTGAGACAGGGTTCAGTATGCAGCCTGGGTCATCTTGGACTTCCTATGTAGACCAGGCTGGCCTTGAAATCAGAGATTTGCTTGTCTCTGCCTCCTGAATATTGGGGTTAACAATGTGCCTCCATGCCTCATAGTTTTTATTTCTTGTTTAAATAAATAAAAAAAAGATTGAGAGAAATAGTCTTTCCCAGGAAAGAGCACACCAATTGATTATGCGATATGAGATGAGCATCCCTGAAAACTTATAAGTAACATTATATAGAATGGGCAGGATATATATATATATATATATATATATATATATATATATGTGTATGTGTGTGTGTATGTATATACATATATATATATACATAGATATATGCAAGTATCAACAATTAATGAAAAAGGAGGTCATATGAAAGAGCGTAGGGAAGGGTATGTGGAAGGGGAGGGTATGTGGAAGGGGAGGGTATGTGGAAGGGGAGGGTATGTGGAAGGGGAGGGTATGTGGAAGGGGAGGGTATGTGGAAGGGGAGGGTATGTGGAAGGGGAGGGTATGTGGAAGGGGAGGGTATGTGGAAGGGGAGGGTATGTGGAAGGGAGGAAAGGGAAAGGGAAAAGGCATAGTTACAATATCTCAAAACCAAAAGAAACATTTTAAAAATTATTTTTTTAAACTGTATCTTATTCCCCTCTGTCCCAGTTACACGGCCACACAGGGAGGTGCCTCCTGAGCCTTGTAAGTTTTGGAAACTTCCGGCGAGTCTTAACAACTCATCCTGAGCATTCAATTTGTTCTAAAATTCTGGGAGGCAGCTATCCGAGAACCAGAGACTTGCAGAATAGACTAAGTTAGGACACCAGTTCCCTTGAGGTTATTAGAGAAAGCTCAATCAGGGTGAGAAGCGGAGTTTGAGAAGGTAGGGCACAGGGCAGCGGCAGGGCTTCTGGGAAAGGGGTTTGCAGCGACCCTGCTGCGTTTTTGTCTGGTGAATGCCTGAAGAGAGGCCTTGACTCTTTTAGCGCCCTTCAAAGCTGACAATACCTCTCAGGACTCTGAGCATGCCACCCACTGTGTTGTCTTTGCTAGAGAATGGTCTGGAGAGCAGGGCTCAAGGATGGCGCTGCAAAGGCCCAAGCAGACGAAAACGCACGGGTGAACCTTTGTAGTGGCCATGTTAGTGCTGACACCCGGTCCCTCTTTACTCCTACAAGGAAGCCCTCACGTCCTGAGCAGTACGGGAGGTTGCATTGTGACCCGCGCGCTCTTGGGAAGGGATGGTCCGGGTGTCCCAGAAGGTCCCTCACTGCCCCCGTTTCTTCCTCTCCAAGCCTGGAGATGTCACCACGGGATGCGGGGAGGGATCCGAAGATGAGGTCAGACTTGGTGGAGGGGAAGGGGATGAGCAGAGAGCGGCAGCCTAGAGGTTGGAGGGGGTCCAGTAGGGTCCTGGGAAGGGGCGAGTGTAGTGGCTAGGCAGAGGGCGGCAGTCTAAGAACCAGGGAAGTGGCGAGGCCCTGCGGAGAAGTGAGAGGCTTAGTCTTAGGGAACAAAAGTGGAAAAGAAAGTGTAAAGGTGGCCAGGGTGGGTAGGTCCCAGAAGCCGGGAGCGGATCCCCACGCAGTGCTTGGACTCCTACGCGGTGCCCGAGGCTGGTTTCCCCTCCCGCCGCCCCTCCCCCTCCCCGCCCCTGGAGCCGCGGAGCGGCGACCCGAGCTCAGGGCTGGCGATGGCGCGGGCGGCGGGCGCACGGGGCCGGGCTGCACGGTGCGGGCGCTGGCGGCGGGGCGCGCTCCTCGCCTTCGCCGCGTGGACCGCAGGCTGGGTGCTGGCAGCCGCGCTGCTGCTCCGCGCACACCCGAGCGTCCTCTCGGAGCGCTGCACGGACGAGAAGAGCCGGCGCATCCTGGCTGCGCTGGTAGGTCCCGCCGCCGCATTGCTCAGTGTCGCGCGTCCAGGTCGGGTTCCAGGACACCTTCTCCAGGTTCTCGGAGTCCACATCACCTGCGATGCTGCAGCATCGTAGCGACCACTCCATCCTGGGATAGGGGAATTGGGGGGAGGGGCGGGGCGGCTACCCCCCCCCAAGGGGAAAGGAGGTCCCTATGCAAGCATGAAATACCCAGGCTAGGAGTTCCCTATGGGCGATCCAGGGGTTCCCTCTTTTTCCTCCAAAATTAGTCTTGCGTCCCGGGACAGTACTCATGCCAGAAAGTTTGCAGGGCGATTCCTGGTCTGTGGCGCTTACATCCAGTTCAGGTGGCCAGGTTTGGAGGATACACCTCTTTCTTAGGCTAGATCGCCCGTTAAGCCACCATCTTTCGGTGATCCCATGGGGCTGCCGGATCACCCCCACTTGATCAAACCCCATTGTTTGATTGTTGCTTGGGCTCCTCCTGGACCCTTTGGCTGTTCGGGTCCAGAGGAACCGAGGCAGACACCTCTTAAGGAGCACAACGCGCCATGAAGCCAGCCTGGTTGACCCTGTCCGTGCTCTACTGCGGTCCCCTAAAGAGGGAAGGTCAGAGGATTTTCCCTGAGCTGCTCCTTAAACTGGCCGGGCTGTTGTAGATACAAAGAAACATCACATGACAGGGCTGTTGAATGGTCGGACTGGCCTTTCCTCTATGAAGTAAAATGCTCATTTTTTTTTCTTCTGGATTCTGCCTAGGAATTCATGCTCAGGAGAGACTTGAGTACAGGCAGGCATCTCCGACCTCTAGAAAGTAGCCTGTATTTGCTCTCCACCGTGATTATTCACGTCCTAAAATCGTGACTACCTGAGCATTTGGTGTGAAACCTCCAAGGAACTCTGGGGGGGGGAGGGGTTTCAGTTCACTTGCTTTAAAAGGACTTTTATTTGTTTTCAGATTGTGAGAATTTCGGAACGGATTAAGTATTAAGCATTGAGTATTTTTAAAGGCTTTTTCTTCCCCTCCTCATGCTCTTACTTCTTCATCACCTCTACAACCACCTCCTCTTTCCCCTCCACCACTTCCTCCTGCCCTCCTCCCCTCCCTCCCTCCCTTCCTCCCTCTCTCTTTCAAGGAGACTGGGAAAATTAAGCCACCAAAGCATGTTTCCTAACTAAATGTTGCTACTGTCACCCTGTTAACTTGCTTCCTCCACAAAAGGACAAACACGTTCTGTCTACTGTTCACCGTTTAACTGAAGTTTCATCAAGTTTTAAATTGCAAGATTTAAACTCTAACAGCACTCACTCTTCTTGCAGATGGGAACATTAATTTCCCCAGTAGCCATCTAAGAAGCCCCAAAATAAAATTCCCTTTTATTTTGGTGAAGCTCTCTGACTAAACAACAACATTTAGTAGTTTGGCTAAGACCCAGGTCCCATTCACAAACTTGAAATAACCTTGTAGATTAAAATAGGAAACAAAGCCCATTATTTATTTATTTACCTTTGGTCATGCTGAGAGAAGCCTAATGGAAATTAAATTGCCTGATAGGATTTAAGTAATTGGTAGTCATAACTTTCCTTGCATTCCAGGCTGTAAATTAAAACCAATTCTGCTTAGAAGCTTTACCAATACATCTTCAATGTAGCCATATGGGATCATTTTTAGTTTGACAGAGAGCTGAAAAGATTGATTCTGTCTTTTACAGCTCTCAATCTTAACTCTTGCCAAATCCCCAAAGCCATTTCCCTAAGTTTGTTGGGAACTTCAGGTGAACCCCTGCGGGAGGCGGGAGGCATTGTGGGTGCTCTGAGTGAGTTGTTCTTCTCTCTGGCAAGTGTCTCTTTTTACCTTTGCATGGCCTTTCCTGATACTTTCATTCTGCATTTGCTGAGGCAAAACCAAGAAAGTACCCTGACTCACTTTACCCAAGATCTTAAATCAAGGCAGAATAAAATGCAACTCCAGCCAGGCAGCTGCCAAGCAGAGGTTGGCATTGTGGCTTCCGAGGGCTGGCTCTGAATCGAGCCTCTGTGTCCTGGCTTCCCTAGCACTTTGCATTTTGCCTGGCTTTCATCCTACATAATAAAGGCGGTTGTTATTTTTCTGACTGGCCTCCAGACTCTCATTAGCTTTCACTCTGAGTACCCAGTGCACATAAGAAATTAGAGCCAAAGCGAGGTTCTCTCTGGCAGAGCCAAGAGTCCCGGGGAGTCTCCCATGCTGGCAGTCTGTGTTCCCAGGCCCCAGAGTGGTTTTGCTGATAGAGGGGGAAACTTACCTGCAGAATATAGTAACCAGGTAGCAAAGAGCCAGCTAGGGGATGGGGTGAGGCTTAAGTCCCCAGGGGTTTCCAACATCTGCAAAGACAAGAGTTGCTTAGAAAGCCAGCTTGACTTGTTTTGAAAGCTTCGACCCCTGGGTCCTTTGGATTCCCCGTTTTTTTTTTTTTCCTGCTCCTTTTGTGTGACTCACCAGCTGTCCAGCATCCACAGAAGGGACACTCCTCCTGGGCTGGCTGTGAGGTTGTTAGGGCCTTATTTCTCTGGGGAGCTATGCGTTGAGGCTCTGCTGGGCTGAGGAGTGGTTAGGGAGCACTAACAGGGACACCCCAACATCCCTAGCTTCTGCAGGCAGATCACCATAGAGAGCCGAAAAGCTCTCTGCCAGTGCCTGTTGATGTCCACACTGCCCAGTAACATAGGCAGAAGTACAGATTGTGCTATTTCACTTAACCTCAACAAACTCTAACAGCATTTGCTGTTCTTGCAGATGGGAACATTTAATCCCATTGTTCTGCTTAATAATGTTAATATGTTGAGGATTCAAGGCTCTGGATAGTTGAAAGTCTCTATACTGCAAACCCCGGACATCAGCTTAGGGGACCCCTCTCCACAGCAATCTTCCCATAGGTTGTGATATTCAGAAACGTTTGCCTCGGACTAGTTAGGTGCTATGGAATTTAGCACTATTGCCTACATTAAAGATTCTGGGTGTTTTGGGTTGGCAGACTTCTCTCTCTGTCTCTCTTCTCTCTCTCTCTCTCTGTTTATGTGTGTGTGTGTGTGTGTGTGTGTGTGTGTGTGTGTGTGTGATAATAGAGATGGCACAGGCCTCAGGGAACACAGCCTGGGCCTCTGCTGAGAAAGACTTCCTTGCACTGAGCAGACCCTTTCTGCAAACAGTCTTTGCTGCCCTTGTAGAGGAGGATTTGCATGCTGGGGCGATGCCTGCTGAGACTCTGCAAGACATGTATGTGTGTCTTCCTGGAGAAGGACTATTTTCGTGAAGTCTGAATGCTTCTTATGTAGGGACTTAGTGCTTCTTTAACACTTGCCAATCTCTTAGGTGATCCGGTCTCCAATGGTCAGCCTTGGACAGGTACACATGAATATACTAGATATATACACATATGTATATAGTATATACATGTAATATACACACATGTATATATGTGTAACTATACTATTGAAATGAGAGGTCGTGAACTTGGAAAGGGGACATGGGAGGAATTAGAGAGGGAGGGAAGGGTGAGAGGGATGTGATGGTGTGTATGTGTGAGTGTGTGTGTGTGCGAGTGTGTGTGTGTGTGTGTGTGTGTACATGGACATGTACATGCATCTTACAGAAGACATATGGAGACCAGAGTGCAACTTTGGGTGTTGGACCTTACTTTCTCCTTTGTTTGAAAACAGTGTCTTGTTGTTGTTTAGCACCATGTATACCAGAGTCTCCTATATTTCCGCCCCCTCCCCAATCTTGCCACAGGAGCCCTGGGATTACAGACTTGTGCTAACACACCTTTAGGCCCTCACAGTTGTGCAACAAGCCATCGTCCAAGCCCTGGAAGAGTATTTCTGATAAACTAGTCCAGTCTGGCCTCAGGCCCAGGCTTTAGCGGCCTCTCCATTCTGAAGTACGCTTTCTGATTCTCTGGACACTTGTGCTTCATCAAAATTTGGGCTGGGCCTCTGCACAGCCTGCTGTGACAGAACAACCCTCTGCTTTATTGTCCGATGACAAGGCTCCCTTCACTGGTAGCACCGAGGTCAGACCATGTCCTCCAGGAAGCCCTGAACCTACTCTCTAACCAGGTCTGGGAAGCTGGAGAGGGGAGCTTTCATTGCTCAGGGATACTGTGCAAGGGACTGTGCCTCTGACTCTGTTGGACTTGTGATGTCTCCTGTGACACTGGACAATTGTCCTCATCTTACATGCCCAGAGGCAAACCCAGCCTGATCCCAAACTAAACTGTGTTGTGTTCTGGTCCTGTCCATACTGGGCTCTGGTATTAGTTAGGAGCCTGCAAGGCTGTCATCTCGGCTGTGAACTAAGCCTGGGAGCTGCAGTGGGGAGTGGCCCCATGAGTACTCATTCAAAAATGGGTTAATTTCAAAAGCTGACAGTGTTAATCTGTTTGTGTCAAGATGGGGACTAAACCTCAAGGCCTTGTTCTAGACCAGTCTGGATGGGATTCGCTGGCTCTGGAATCTCCAGGTGTAACTCATGACTATGGCAATGACGGTCACCACTTAGAGGAGGAGAGTCAGCTCCCCCTGCCACACTTACTTTTGACTCATAAGCAAAGGAGAATAGCTCTGCGGTTGGCTAGGCGCCCAACCAGGGGCCAGCTTGCCACCTGATCTCCAGGGCTTCTTCTCTAGGCTTCATCGAGGACTGGCCCCTCTCTTACCGCTTTGAAACACTCTGAGATTATGCGGTTCTGTCTTCTCCCCCACCACACAGGCACTCACTCCTTCTTTGTCAGTTCTGCCCTGCACCTCATGCAAGAGCATTCTCAATTAAATTACGAATGCAGTAACATTAGAGAAATGCCTGTGGAACTGATCCAAGGCACCTTTGGACATCGCACAGATTCTTCTGTTTAATTTAAAAGGATCTCGAGGAAGTGTTGCATTTACTTATCGGGTTTATTACAGAGATGTGAAACTGTAAACACAAGACAAAATTGGGGGAACACAGACGCAGACAATGGATGACACGAATGAATGACACGTACCGTATATGACCACATCTCTGCACTCACTGCTTACGTCAGAACTTACCCTTCCCGAGACCATCTGGGAAGGCTTCTGAGAAGCCTGACTAGCTGTTCCTTTTGTGCTGTGGGAGCAAAGAGTGAGTGACACTACCTTCCCATGCTCACTTCCTGCCCTGTGCCTTGGAAAGGGATCCCAGAGTTAAGGTCACGTGGGTTAAAATGGTGGCCTCCGTCTTGCCCACTACAGGGTCGCTCATGGAGGCGAACTCCGGAGAGGCAAACTCTGGAAGTTTGTGCGCATCCCATGCCCTTCCGCAGAAGTCGCAGGACCCCTTCCCTGCAGGACCCCTCTCCCGGTCTGAGGTCCCTGCGGAACTTCCAGAGTTTGGCTCCCACTCTCGGGCACCATAGATGCCACTGGCTGCTGTGAAAGAGCTGTCTCTGGGGTCCCGGGGCCTGCACAGAGGCCGGCCATGGCCACATGGGGTGGGGGAGGGAATTCGGAGAGAGGGGGAACAAGAGTAAGAGAGCAAGAGAGTAAGA
>NW_022196895.1:80619301-80620104 GCF_008632895.1 Mastomys coucha
AGAGAGAGAGAGAGAGAGAGAGAGAGAGAGAGAGAGAGAGACACGAGAACATCCCCTTTTATAGTAACTGTGGGGGTGGAGTCCAGACAGAATACCACGGGCTTGGGGAGCTGCCCTACATGACCGATGGCCACAGAATTATGGAGCTGAGGCCTCGTGTCAGGAGTCTGGTGTCTGGGGTGTGGCAAACTTCCTTCTGTCCCTTGCAGAGTTATCTGCTGGGTCTCCGGGGTTTTAACCTAGTTCAGAAAACAGGCTGCTTTTCATGGTCCCATGAGGTCAAAGGACAGCACTTCCTCCAAATTCTGTCAAGTCCGAAGAACACAGCACAGCACAGGAGCACAACTTCAAGCAAGGCCATTTAAAACAATTTTACCTGGGTAGGTTTAATCAGTTTCCTTGCGACTGTTGCTTTTCTAGACATAAAAATCCAGCCCGAGGAGACTAGGAAAATGTCTCAGACAATGTGAAGTTCTTCTACAAGCATGGAGACCTGAGCTTAGCTCCTCAGTGAAAGTCAGGCATAGTGGTGTATACCTGTAACCCTAGTAAGGGTTGGGGGTAGGACAGAGACAGGTAGAGCCTGGAATCACTGGCTAGTGGGTGTAGACAAAACAGTGAGTTCACAGTTCACTGAGAAAGCCTGTCTCAAAAACTAAGGTGAAGAGCAATACATGGAAGAAACTCACAGTTGACCTTTGGCCTCCATATGCACAGGCATACACACCTACTACCACCACCACCACCACCATCACCATCACCACCACCACCACCACCACCACCATCACCACCACCACCACCGT
>NW_022196895.1:80620244-80620931 GCF_008632895.1 Mastomys coucha
ACCACCTCCACCACCACCATCACCGTCACCACCACCACCACCACCACCACCATCACCACCACTACCACCACTATCACCACTATCACCACCATCACCATCACCAGCAGTGGCAGCAGCAGCAGTAGCACTCCAGGTTCATAGTACTATTCTTCAGCTGGGAGATCAGGTCTAGCACTTTCTATTTTAAACTTTCATTTCATTACATGTACAGAAGCTTTAATCACATTTATTTATGTATACCATGTGTGTACCTAGAGTCTGAGTCAAAAGTGGGTGTCGGACCCTCCCCTGGAATGGAACAGATGGCTGTGAGGTGCACGGGTGTTCTGAGAAACTGAACTCAGATACTTTGAAAGAGCAACAGGATGGACTCCTGATCCACCTCACCTGCTCCGGGTCCCAGACTTTCTCTCTGCAGAGCTGTTATGAGAGGAAGGCTTGTCACATGGTGTTTGGCTGCTGTGATCCTCAGTCTGTGTGCTTCACAGAGATCTAAAGGGCATCATGACAGGAGAGGCCTGTCAGTCAGCAGAGAAAGGGCATCATGACAGGAGAGACCTGTCAGTCAGCAGAGAAAGCGCATCATAACAGGAGGGGCCTGCCAGTCAGCAGAGAAAGGGCATCATGACAGGAGGGGCCTGTCAGTCAGCAGAGAAAGCGCATCATGACAGGAGGGGCCTGTCAGTC
>NW_022196895.1:80621144-80682200 GCF_008632895.1 Mastomys coucha
GGTGCGGGGAGGGGCAGCTTGGACCCATGGCTCCAGGTTTTGGGACTGCTGTGAAGTCACTGTCTTAAAGTGGTCAGACAATCCGGGCACCACCTTCAAGCACAGGTGTGTTCTTTGTTAACAGCCCTTTTGAACATTCTGTCTTCAGTATTCACAAAAGTCCACAACTTCTTGATGACTTTTGTGGTTTGGGATTTTTGCACACTACAGAGGAAGTGTGGTGTGTACATTATATTTTGCATTCGGGGCAGTGCCACTCACCAGGCAGATTAGGAATTCTTAGATGTACGCAGTCAGAGTCAAGCGGCAGCTGTAAATGCCCCGTCGTTTCAGCCTTGCTTGACACCATATGTGGCCAAATGAGTCATGAACGCTTGTGGTTTCCAGACAGCTTTTGGGTTTGAAATTATTTGCGTCTAAGCACCAGGAGTTTATTTTCTTGACTTTAAGGCACATCTTATAATCATCTGAGAAACAATAAAGCTGACTAATGTGAAAGTACCCGCCTGCCTTTGCAAAGAACACACTGACATATCTGATCGTGGTTCAGAGGTCATCTTGTTAGCCTGGCCCTGGGCATCTCCCTCGTGTGCATCTCACCGGGCTGTACAGTTACTGTCACTGTGCAAGGAAAGCAGAATACCTGAGATATAGAGGAGGAGTAGGAGGCCCTGACCGGGTAGGAGGCATGCTGAGAATTGCAGCCCAGCAGTCAGACTTCAGGCTTTTGGGTTTTCATCCAGTGGTTTGTTCAGGGCATCACACTGCATAGGGTCCACAGTGGATCATCCGGGCATTTTACAATGAGCAAAACAGGGTGAAAAGACTGAGATTTTTATTCCTGTTTTAGGATCATGTAAGGAGTAAGGTGAATGAATGTGGGTTTGTCTGCAGTGGATGCTCTGGGAGAGGACAACAGCTTGTATTTGCTAACAGGGAGGGGTCCATTTGTGCAGGCTTAGAAAATACGCTCATCTTGTTCAGAGATTTAGGCCTCGTGAAAATGGAATTATAGAATTTCTCCCTTTACTCCACGCTCCTTCGTGTGCCTTCCTCTTTCTCGATGGACGGTCAGCCAGTACGGTCTTCCTAGGGATCTGTGGCATGCTGGGGAACGTCGCCAGATTTCTCTTCTCTCTGAGTGGCTCTATCCTGGGGCCTTGTGGCGTTTAGAAGTGACACCCCATCTAAGGCTTCTGGGGCTCTTTCTTCATTGCTGCTACAATTGCAGGCTGCCTCTGTGCTTCAGGAGACACTGCACCCTGTGCCTTACATCCACTCTGTGAGCCCGGAGGCATGCTATCTGACATCCTGAGGGCTTCAGAAACGTAAGCAAACACCAGCGTGTTTGGAAGGGACAGTACTGTGGTCACGCCGAGGGACAGATGAAACTCTGAGGCCTCATCCAACCTAACTGTTCCGGTATGGGAATGTTAACAGTCTCTGGATAAGCCTCCAATGTGGAGTCAAAGATGAGGATCATGGCTGGGTCTGTTCTTCCAGGGTTCAGATGTTCTCAGGTGCATCCTGCTTGACTGCAGAGGATGAGCTCTTGACTCTGGATGTGTGATTTTGAAGGCCATGTCCTCAGATGGACTGAGCAACATAATCCTGATGAGACTCTCACCAAATTAGGGTTGGCCCTCTGTGTATGTAGGGAATCAGTTCTGTAACCTCTGTGGATAACAAAAATCAACCCAAGGGTTTCAGTCCCTTCTAGAGCAGCCTAGTGTCTGCATAGTGTACACTTTCCCTATGCTTTGAATCACCTCTGAGTTTCCTTCGATACTCACTACAATAGAGGTACTTGCTAGACTGTATAATAGAGAAGTGTGATGGCTCGTGAAACAGTCGGTACATGCTCTGTGCAGATGCAATATTTAATCATTGTTTCCACTAAGGGCTGGCTGGGGAACTCACAGGCCCAGGTGATCACTCGAACCCAACTCCCAGGTGGCCTCCAACACTCTCATGGGCATTTTCTCTCCTCAGCTAATTACAAAGTCCCTTGCCCTCTATCTCTGTTGTGACTCTCTGTTCCCTTTTTCCAGTGCCAGGACTACCGGGGTGGCTGGCTCACGGGAGCCTTGTGCGAGGACCTGTGTGTGGGCGGGGAGCTGCGGTACCAACGCTGCCTGTATTACGAGCGTGGTAAGAAGGTGCTGCAGGCCCAGTGGCGCGGCCGGACTGTGGTCCTCAAATCCAAGAGGGAGGCCTTCTCCAGTTTCCCGCCCCTCGCTCTACTGGAGGAGGAAGCAGGGCCAGGTGCCCCTGGCATCCCTGAGGCTGAGCTGCTCCTGATGGTGGCCGGTGAGGTCAAGAACACGCTAGGCTTGGAGCTGCCCAACAACAGCATAGCCCCGCTGTGGCCTGCCAGGCAGGGCCCTGGCTGGCGGCAACAGCTGGCCAGTGCGTGGTCACTGCTCCAACAGGAAGAATATGTGTACTTCAGCCTGCTTCCAGATCTGAGCCGCCACATCCTACCGGTGCTGGGATCCTGTGGTCACTTTTACGCAGTGGAGTACTTGGCTGCTGGTAGCCCTCACCACAAGGCTCTCTTCCCACTGGATGATGCTGGCCAAGCACAGGCTGTTAGCCACATTGCCCTCAGCTTCCTGGACATGGTGAGCCATTTCGACAGTGACTTTTCCCACCGCCTCCACCTCTGTGATGTCAAACCTGAGAACTTCGCCATTAAGAGGGACTTCACGGTGAGTGGAAGCAGGCTGCTATGCTTGTGGTAAGAAGAGATTCTGGTCTGCGTGGGAGGAAGTGAGTTCTTGGCCTCCGGAAGGAAGGTGGTGTGACTTTGGGCAGCCTTGTGGTTCCTGGTGACTCCTGTTCCAGACCACTTCCTCGCCAGGTTGACAAAAGGGCTCAAACAAATGCATCTTCGGCTCCTAGAGGAGAGGTCCAGTCTAGTGAAGAAACCCACAGGAGGCAGAGTCAGGCAGGGGGCGGAGGAGATGTCTCACTTTCTTGAGGGCAGCTACGATGGCTAGTTAGTGCTGCTGCGGGATCTGTGGTCTGCTGAGGACAGACTTCCTGGGCTGCGATGGTGTAGCTGCTCTGCCAGGCCAGGCATTCTGTGTCCACAGAACCAGTATGCTGAGAATAGTCGTTGCCAGCCAATATGACTCTTCAGGAGCGATTCTAGTCAGTTTCAAGTCTGCACATAACACATCTGGATAGTCGGGTGGAGCTCTAGTGCCTGCTAGCAGGAGAAGAGGAACGTCTAGCCCTGCAGCTCTAGCAGATGGAAGGTGCACTTTTATCCTCAAGTCTGGGGCCACGCAGCTACACCAGAGATATACTGTGGTGGATAAGAAGTGTCAGGGAGACTTGTATGTTTTATAAGATAGTAGCAGAGTCTCTTTCCTCTTGGCTAAAAGTAGCATGTCAGGTTCCTGCTCTGTTTTCTACCCCTGGTCTCATTGCCTCCATAATCAGGTGCTGGGCCACCCAATGGGAAGAGGTGACAGGATGCCTGTGACATCACAGGCACAGGGTGGGCAATGGGGAGGGTTACACTCTGGCCACTCAGGACTGCAGCCATTTTGCCCTTATGCTGCAAGTGTTACTCAAACACAGATTGCTCATTTGGGGAATTGGCTCATGGTGGAGGAATAAGCTCTTCATCCTGGTTAGGACATTGAGTTACTGTTATAATCATTAATAACAATAAGTTATTGGTGAGCCGTGGGACTTCAGGGCAGGCTGCACTGGATCGACATAGCCTTTTAAAAGCAGCTTGGAATCCAGGGGACTAAATTTGCCATCAGTGTTGTGTATAATCAAGTTGTTGTCCTTGTTCTCACTGTGTCTTCCCAGTGCCCAGTCTGTGGGTGCCCTGGAGGGGCTGAAGACCCAGGGGGTAGCTTTAAATGGGAAAGGATGGGTGTGGAGGTAGTTCTGGTGGGTTCTAGAAGGTTCTGTGGGGAGTATGCACACTAGGCAGGAAGCTCTGGGGGGAGCTGAGTCCTGTATTATGCCTTGCTGTGAGCCCACCAGCGACTCTCAGATGAAGCCCCCCAATATAGTACCCTACAAGCTGCTGCAGCTTGGGGCTGCTCGACACTCTAGCTAAGGCTTCCCCACGCAGTGAGCAGAATCATGCAGGAGAAAGGTGAGCAGTTGCCTTCCACTTCTGAAAAGTCACTTGGGGTATGGATACAGCCATTATGAGCCCTGACGACACAGCCACCTGAGATGGGGGATATGATCACTCGAGTCTGGGATGCCATTGTCCTCTTAAGCTCTCCACAGCTTTGATTGCCTGCATGAGAGACATCAGGGCTATTGGTGATCCGCAGTGGAGGGAGGGAGGAGATCATGAGGTACACAACTATTGTCAGGAGTCGGCTCCTGGTATATTAGTGGGTATCCTTAACATTACAGAGTTTGCTAGCAATGTAAATTCTACTTTTTGTTACTTTTACTTATTTGTTTTGTGCTGGGGAGGCATAAATGTCACAGCATATGTAGAGAGGTTGGATGTCAATCTGTGGGAGTCGGTTCTGTCCTTAGGACCATGTAGTTTGGATTCAGGTCCTCAGGTTTAGTGGCAAGTGCCCTTACCTGGTCATCCATCTTACCAGCCCAGCAATGTAAATTCTCATACTGCACCTCAGACCTACTGACTCTGAGACTCTGGACAAGGACAAGGCACCAACTATGAGCCAATCTAATACTCAGAAAGACTAAGCAGGAGGATGGTGAGTTCAAGGCCAGCCTGGGGATCCTGTCTCAAACACACACACACACACACACACACACACACACACACACACACACAAGCTAACAAACAAGGCACCTTCGCTGTGGTCTTAAAGAACAAGTACATTCCTGCTTCCAAAAGGTGGGCTCAATTTTTGACCCCTGGCTGACTCCTGCCCTGAAGGGAGGGAGGGGTTCTTATAGACGAGGCACAGGGACAGAAGATTCAAGGGTCCCAGCCCAGGCCTTCAGGATTTAGGTAGTATGCTTGGAAAAGGAAGGTGACCCCAAACCTCACAAGTATGCCTTTCAAGCAAGAGAGCTGCTTCCAGGGGGCGGGGGTGGGGGACGCGCCGAAGTGTATGGGGAGACCAAGCACAACTCGCTCAGTGGAGAAGAGAAGACTGTTTCCAGTCTGGTGCCCTACCAGGTTCAAACGGCAGACACCATTTATGCCATTTTGTGCAGAATGAGTTCTGTGATCCTCCTGGTGCTGAGAAATCTTGTGAAGGTTCTCCTGTTTGTTTCGTCGCTGGTCTTATTTTAGGCACACAGGAGCTGCAATTTATTCTAGGCTACGCAGTATAAATTAAAACTGAACCTTTCACTGGGAGATGAGAGGAACAGTGTCATGAACGGGGCTGAGAAGGAACACAGAGGCAAGAGAAAGTGGCAGAAATCAGAGAGAACGGTCCTTGCTCTGCGGATAAGTTATAAAGACTAGTTCATTAGTGTAGTCTCATTAAAAAATTAAAAACTATAAAAAACTATTATATCATTTTATGTGCATGGGTGTTTTGCCTGGTGTATGTCTATGTACCACTTAAAATCTGTTTCTTTTTTGGCAAGGGGGTTGGGGGGAAGTTCAAGATAGAACTCCCTCTGTAGACCAGGCTGGCTTTGAACTCAGAGGTCTGCCTGCCTTTGCCTCCCAAATGCTGGAGTTAAAGGCATGTGCCACTCCCACATGGCTTAAAATATTATTTATTTATTTATTTATTTATTTATTTATTTATTTATTTATTTTTATGTATATGAGTGTTTTGCCTGCATGTTTGCATATGAACCATGTATGTATCTGATGCCTGTAGACATCAGAAGACAGCATCAGATTCCCTGGAAATGAAGTTATGGATGGTTGTGAGTCACCGTGTGGGTGCTGGGAACCAAGCCTGGGTCCTCTGAAAGGGCAGCAAGTGCTCTTAACTGCTGAGCCATCTCTCCAGCTCCCAGTTCTTATGAACTTTTAGTGTTTTTAACCAAGCCAAGCAGCAAGATTAGTTCTTAATTTTGAGAAAATAACTAGACAGGAAAGATTGATAGATTGTATAGGCTTGACGTGTAGCTCAGGGATAGAGTCCTACCTGGCATTCGAAAAGCCCTGGGGTCAATCCTCAGCATTTCAAAAGGGAAAAAAAATCAGCAAAACCTCCACTTTGAATTAGGATTGGGGTGTGGCTCCATGGCAGAATGCTTACAGGCTTCTGTGGTGCTTCTGGGTTTCCAGAAAATAGCAAGAAAAAGAGGGGACACTAGATGGGAAGGGGACATGCTGGCAGGTGTGTGTGTGTGTGTGTGTGTGTGTGTAGGATGGGTACGTGTTGGTGTGTGTATGTATAGGAAGGCAGCATGTTGGTGTGTGTGTGAGGGGAGATGTAGGAAAGGGCATGTTGGTGTGTGTGTGTGTAGGAAGGGGGCATGTTGGTGTGTGTGTGTGTGTGTGTGTGTAGGAAGAGGGCATGTTGGTGCGTATGTGTGTGTGTATAGGAAAGGGGCATGTTGGTGTGTGGGTGTGTGTAGGAAGGGGGCATGTTGGTGTGTGTGTGTGTGTGTGTGTGTAGGAAGGGGGCATGTTGGTGTGTGGGTGTGTGTAGGAAGGGGACATGCTGGTGGGTGTGACGTCTGGAGGGTATGAGGTCAGCGAGTGTGTGGGGGACATAGGAGGAGACTTGGGTGTGAGGTCAGTGAGTGTGTGGGGGACATAGGAGGAGACTTGGGTGTGAGGTCAGTGAGTGTGTGGGGAACATAGGAGGAGACTTGGGTGTGAGGTCAGCGAGTGTGTGGGGGACATAGGAGGAGACTTGAGTATGAGGGCAGCGAGTGTGGGGGGGACATAGGAGGAGACTTGGGTATAAGGTCAGCGAGTGTGGGGACATAGGAGGAGACTTGGGTATGAGGTCAGCGAGTGTGTGGGGGACATAGGAGGAGACTTGGGTATGAGGTCAGCGAGTGTGGGGGACATAGGAGGAGACTTGGGGTAGATCTGATCAAGATGCTTGGAACACATGCATGAAATTGTCAATGACTAGATAAAAAGATATTATTAAAAAAGCCTAAAAAAATTAACTCCCTCAAAAAACAAACAGACAGCAATGACCCATTTGCCTGGACTGGTTTTGTTATTAGGCAAAATCATGAAAGACGGAGAGGTTCTCTGTACTTTGCTCTTATGGTCCTGAAGGTTTTCAAATAGTTTATGTGCCTTCTGCTGTTTTACTGATAACCCCCACCACCCTGAGTGAAGAGAAGAAAACAAAGGTAGAAGTGAGAAAAACTTGCCTTTGTGAAGCCAAATGACACCGTGAATGAATCCTCTCTTAGATGCTTCTGGGTTGGGGGTGGGGCGTGGGGGAAGTTGACATTTTCACAATGGCCTGTGAGGGCTTGTGGGAAGCCACTTCCATCAAAGATGTCATATTTTGAAATGACTTATCTCAAAGTTCTCAGCTGTTGGACTTAGGAAGAGTCCTGATTCTTACAAATTTGAGCTCACTTTTTTTTTTTGTATACAGGTGGTGGAAGAAAATCTGCATAATTTATAAGTTATTCATTTTCTGGGTTTGAAGCCCATTTGGTTGAAAGCCAGAAGGATAAATCTGAAATTCCTGCAGTCCTCAAGTTCTCACTCTGACAGTGGAATTAGTAGCTGATGCCCTTGGCTCAGGGCTTATTTATGCTGATCCTAATTTCAGTGCCGTTTCCCCATGGCCCATCTGGTCGGTGTGTTGATGTGGGTACCAGATGTGCCATAAATAGCAGCCCGTGACTGTTCATAGTCTCGGGGCTCAATTATGTATCTCTCATAGCATTTGTAAGCCTCACCTGAATAGCTGTGAGGAAATGTGAAACTTAGCAGAGTCAAAATGGAATTCTCACAGCAAACATGAACAAGGGGGTTGGGGGGAAGGCACTGTGCCTGATGCCTGATAGTGTCACATGGACTCTCAAATCTACTGGCTTTCATAGAAGCCACCACAGCCTCCAAGAAGACAAGTCTGTGAGGACACAGGGACGTCCGCCCCATTACTGTTCATTGACCCTTGGACAGATGCCATAATTGTCAATCATTGTGACCAAGGATTCTTGTTTCAAAACCTCTAGTGTTACTCTTCTTACTTTTGTCTCGTGCATTGGGTTGTTCGCACTCGTGTGTGTGTGTGTGTGTGTGTGTGTGTGTGTGTGTCTGCCGGTGTATGTGTGGTGGCCAGAGTCATTCGTCAGGAGCTGTACATTTTAAAATTATTATTATTATTATTATTATTATTATTATTATTATCATCATCATCATCTTATTACTGCTGTTATTATTATTACTACTATTTTTGGCAGGATTTCCTACTAGCCTGGAACTCACCATGTAGACTAGGCTGGTTAACCTAGGGATCGAACCTCAGGGATCTATTGCTTTTGCTTCCACAGCTCTGGAATTACATTTCTTTTTTCTTTTCTTTCTTTCTTTCTTTTTTTTTAAACATGGGTTTGGGGATCACCCTCAGGTCTTCAAGCACACTTTAGAAACCGAGCTATCTCCTCTGCTCCCTTAGTTTTGCCTTTAAGTCCTTCCCCTTTCCCTGACCTCTAACAATGAACCTGTATTTCGCCCGCACCTGCATCTCCCCACCTCAGCACTTTGCTATTCTATTCTCAAGGATCAGTGTTCTCTGGGAAAGCTTCTCTGATTATTTCTGTTGCTTATGTTGACAAATGTCATAGACGGTCAGGAGAGAAATGGAAGGTGTGGGCTGGAGAGATGGCTCAGTGGTTAAGAATGCCAGCCACTCTTCTGAAGGACCTGATTTTTCTTCCCCAGAACCCAGGTTGGGGAGCTCACAGCCACCTGTATCCCAGCCCCAGGAGACCCAACATCCTCTTTCAGCCTTACAAGCATTTGCACACACATGTACTTAAGTACAAATAAAAGTTAACTTTAAAAAAGCAATAGAAAAAATCATTTTAAAGTATTGTACATATTTCACTTTTAAAGTCCAGAAAAGGCCCAAAGATGAAAGTGTTATGGCTGGCTACAGTCCCCATCCTCGAGTTAGTGACATAAAAGGATTTTTTTACAGTAAAAGTTTAGGACATGATCTATGATACTAGCTTGTGTCAAAGGGAGCACTTGTAAACGCTCTGGGGAAGCAAGGTCATGACCTGAGCGTTTCCTCCTGACAGGTGGATTCTGTGGTCACAGCCCTGTGGTGAACTCTGTGACCCACTGGCATCAGGACAGGAAAAGAAGCCATAAATGGGTCGGCTCTCCTGCAGGGCCCACGCTCTGATTTGACGGCTGTTCGTGCTGTTTTGATTTCAGGTGGTAGCTATTGACGTAGACATGGCCTTTTTTGAGCCTAAAATGAGGGAAATCCTTGAGCAAAACTGCACAGGAGATGAAGATTGCAACTTCTTCGATTGTTTCTCCAAGTGTGATCTGCGAGTGAACAAGTGTGGAGCCCAGCGCGTCAACAGCAACCTGCAGGTGAGCAGCCCAGACAGCTGGGGGTGTGGCGATGTGTCTGCGTGCCTCTGGGCTCATTGCATCCTGAGGGTGGGAGTGGGGAGTTCTTCACCACACTTTGTTTCTTACTGCCCGGGTGGTGGCTGCCTAAGTGGCTCAGTGGGGTCTGATGAGTGGAGGCCATCCATCCCCCAGTGGGCTTCTCTCTGTTTCCCGAAGCCCTCCTGAGGCCACGTCTGAGAAGTTGTTTGGAGATTCTAGCAGAGGAATGCATTTACTTGCATGCCCTTGGCTGAAGAATGGTCTACTTCCCCTACAGGAGGTTGGCCACTTAGAGTCGGAAGCAGGAAGCACTTGGACTGCTGAAATAGGAAGGGGACACTGGCCTAGCCAGCCAGGCTGGCCACACTCACCTTAGTGATCCCTAAGGAGGCATGTTCTTGGCCAAATTAGCCTCATACCTAAGGGGATCCATTCTTTCTGCAATTGTCTGCCTCCCTGTACATTCTCACACAGGGAGAAAGAATGAGAGCTAAGCCCCCTTGCCTTATAACTTCTACCTATTAATTCTGCCATTCAGCCCACTCTCTCTCAACCACACCTCTCTCTAGTCCATCTTCCCAAGTAACTTTACACTGAGGGTCTGACGGGACTCCTGAGGCGAAGCAAAGCAGATTAAGCCAGGTGCTCGGGAAAGCACACTGTGGGGCTTTCCTGCCGGGAAGGAGAGCCCCATGCAACAGAGCTGTCCACCGGGTGGCTCTAGCCCAGGCCAGCCAACACTAGCTCTACCACCACAGGGCCTACAGACTTCTGTGTCAAGTGCCATGGTCACCGGGTGTTTTGTCTTTAAGAAGGCTAATCAGCGATGCAGGTTTTTGGGGTGCCATCTCAGCCCCCTCCATGGGGAGCTGCCCCATGATGTGATTCTGCTGTCCTTATGCCATGCAGACAAGAGGTTTTCAGCAGAGTCCCCATCATCTTTGATCTCACCCACAAGTCTTTGCATTGAGAAACTAAGGACTGGCAAAATGGCTCTGTGGGTTAAGTCAGTGGCCAAAGTCAACATTTTGGTTTTGATTCCTAGAACTCACATAGTGTAGAGTGGAGAGCTGGCTCCTGCAAGGTGTTCTCTGACTTACACAAACATGCATGCACACACACATATACATATATTACATGCACACACACAAATACATACACATACTACATGAACATATACACACAAATACACACATATACACACATGTACACACATATACACATACTGCACATACAAAAATACACATATACACATGCACACACACAAATACATGCATATACACACATGTACACACATATACACATACTACATGCACACACACACAAATATACATGTATACACATGCACACACATATACACATACTACATGTACACACACAAATACATGCATACACACATGTACAGACATATACACATACTCCATGCACACACAAATATACACACATATACACACATGCACACAATATACACATACTACATGCTCACACACAAATACACACATATACACACATGCACACACATATGCACATACTACATGTACACACATGCACACACATACACACACACACACACACACACACACACACAGCTCTTACAGATTCACTGAGAAGCAGGTGGAACATTGAGCCAAAGAAAACTGTCAGGAGAGGGCAGGGGTAATGAGACATGGATGAAAAATCCAAGCGGTCAAAGGATCTAGGAAATTATCTCATATCTCATTATTTAAAGACATAATTAAAATGATGTTAATTAAAACTCAACAATAATATGCCTTTGCCAATTGGGAATAGTCGTTAAAATGCTATTAAGGACCAGCTGAAGCCCCAGGGAGTTAGATGAGTGTGTCTACCCTTATAGTGATGTTACGTGGTGGCTCCAGGGTGGATGTGGACACACTCATCCCCGTGCCTGACTACTGTCTTTGAATACAACTTTGAATACAGAAGTGAAAATGAGCTTTCTTTGGGATGTAGCATAAAGCACTAAATAGAAAAAGGTCAGCATTTGTAACGTGATCTCATGTTTACCAGACAGTATTTTATTGTAAAGACAGATGCACTGTGAGTGTGGAGTTCAGTTGCTGTGACAAAACCCCTGATACAAACAAACAGCTTATAATGAGGGAAGTTTGGGGGCCAGTCTATGGTCATCCTGATCCTTTGCTTTGGAGCCCGTGGTGGGGCGCAGCATTCTGGCTGGGGCGTATGGCAAAGAAGAGCTGTTTATCTCATAGTAGAAGGGAAGCAAAGACGGGGAGAGAGAGATCTCCATCCCAGCATCCCTTGCAAGGCACACATTGATGACCTAACTCACTCAGACCTCTTAATAGCTCTGCCGCATCCTAGTAGCATCACAGGTTGGTGACTAAGCCTTCAGCACGTGGGTCTTTGAGGCACACTTAAGATGCAACCCACCACACATGTCTGATGAAAACATTCAGTTTCTAAGAACATTTAGAGGAGCCGTGGCCTCTCAGGGGCGCCCGGGTTGGGGCTTGTTACTCAGCAGCTCCTGCCTGGGACTCTGCTGGAGAGGACTGGAGCCATGGTGTATCTTTCTAGACACTAACAATTTGTTTGCATAGGGTAAGGGTAATCAATAGTCAAAAGAAATACAAATATTAAAAAAACAAAAACAAACAAACAAAAAAAACCTGCCTTTTTGAGGAGTGGGACATGTAAGGTCAAAGGTGCTTTGAGTATGAAGGCGTTTGGTAAATAAGGCTGACAGAAAGCCTGGCGGGAGAGTTATGCACTGTTCTCTGCAGCTGCCAGTCATGCTCCTCACGGGGGACCCTAAGACCTGTGAGCAAATAGTGTGTGAATTGAGTCTGAAGGCTCTTCAGCCACACTGCTTCCCAGTGGCTGAAGGTTTAAGAGGGAAACTCACTCGTGTAGGTGTTCTCTCTGTAGGGTCTCCCCAAAGGAGCAAGGCAAGGATGTTCCTGAGATGTAGGAGCCTGCGTCGCTTCCCTGAATTAACCTCTCCCTCCCCTCCCCCTCCCCCCAGGTCATCTGTGATAAAATATTCCGACACTGGTTCTCCTCAATACACAGGAGCCCGGCCATCTCCCCCCAGCTTCGGCTGCAGCTACAGCGGGCCGTTCAGGAATGTGCTCACCACGGGGGCTCCTCGGGGAATTCCTGGACAGCCTCGTCCAGTGTGTACTGGAAGCTTCGATGGCTCTTGCAGGCCACTCTGAAAGAACTGCAGGAGGCGGAGAAGTAGCCTCTCTCGCCTTTGTCATCAAGAGTGGACAAAGGAAGCGACCTTCTAGGGACTCCCGCTGTAGTTGCTATGCAAATGAGCAGTCTGTCTGTCGGAGCCTCTGGGGCGCTCTTCTGAAGAGTGCAGCTGAACTCCCCTCCTGTGGCTGTGACTGGACCTCTCTTGCTGCTGCTCACTTTGGTTCAATCTGGTTTCGTGGGGACTTCTGGCCTGTCACTCCCTCAGCAGGGACCAAAGGGAGGAGTTTCATTAGAGTTCATTCAGGATGGAACCCTCTGAGGACTGTACACATACCTTGCCATTAGAGACAAGAGGCAGCTGCTCTTCCTTGATAGCCACTAGCAAGCTAAAGCATGGCTGTGGGCATACAGATGAATATGTTTGCGAATAATTGTGTGCATATGTGTGCACCCATGAGAGTATGAGTGGGTTTGTATATATGAATGTAGATTGTATATACATGAGTATGTTGTGTGTAAATACACATGGGACTGTGTGTGTGAGTGGTATTGCACATGTTCTCATAATTATGAGTGTTCCTGCACGAGTGCATGCATACACGTGTGTGTGTGTGTGTGTGTGTGTGTGTGTGTGTGTGTATGCACACTCACATGCCCATGAACTGGTTATTGTGCCTGTGAGTCCGTGCTCATGGATGAATCAGTGTGAGTCCACCCAGAAGTGCATGCATGTGTACATCCAGAGGTGCATGCATGTGTACATCCAGAGGTGAGTAAGTGGGTGGGCACTGGGAGCCCGTGTGGACGGGCGGCTTTACAACATGTCCCTAGGACTCTTGCCTAGCTGGCAAAGACACGTTAATTTTTTTCTGGAATGAAATGCAATAAAACGTTGTGTCCTTAGGGACATGATCTGCTTTGGGGAGTATGTGGTGTGGCAGCTTTTAGTGCTTTTCATTTTGTGGAATTTTAGGGAGCACTTTCCCATGCATCGTCTCAGTGCAGTCTTCCTTTGGAGCGGGACCGAGTGTCTGTGGAATGCAGTGTGTCTTACAGCGATGGAGACAGTTCATGTAAAGTGCTGGGATGGGCTCTGACCACAGTCAGAACTGTGGAGCAGCTCATCTCTGTGGACCGATTGAAGACCCAGCCGCGGGCATCGGACTACACTGTGGTGCCATGTGCTCCTTGTGGACGTTTGTTCACCATCTTCTCCAATGGCAGACTTGCACGAAGCCAGCCAAACTACTTGGCTCCCCTACAGAAAGTGAAACCAGCAAGCCTGATGCTCACTGTCTAGCTTCTGCTCAGAACAGGGACCAAAAACTCTACTAGTCTCAGGGAAGAGGACTCAAGAATGATGGGATGTCTTGAAGATTGGAAAGGGGTGCTAGTGGCTTACTAGGAGAATAAAACATTTGGAGTTTAAAACATGCATAGGATGACAGAGCCTCATCTTTTCTCTTCATATAAGACCTTTCTAACCCCAGAGAACTGCCCCTTTAACACCTGTGGATGCACTTCTCAGGGCTGTGCACGCAGGCACAGTAAGTGCCTTACTCTGAGCAGTGGCACTAGGGCTTGGAGGAGAGTCAGCCGGAGGTCACACCAGTCCTGAAGGTCAGAGATGTCTTTTTCCTGCCATCCCCGTCCTCTCATCCCACCCACCAGCACTTTGCCAGATAAGGCTGACTTTCTTAAAGGCTTTCATCCATCCTGTACCAGAAGACTTGCATTCTGTTTCTGTTCTTTGATTGGAGCCTGTGCAGGTCACTCTGCCAGAAGTAAGCGAAAGCCCACGTAGGTGCCCCCTGTCTAGGCTAGCAGTGTCTCACAGCTAGTAACATGGCCTGGCCTGGAGAGCAAGGCTCTCATTTCCCAGGCCAGGGACAGAGGCAGCTGCTTCTCCTCAGGGCAGGTTCCACCGGGAGTGGAAGAGTCACCTGGAGGAAGGTGGATGGTCTAGGAAGAAGGTGGGTATGAAATAGCCCGCAACTTTTCTGCCTCTGCACTGGGAGTCAAATGACAGCCCTTCCTTAGGAGCCCCCAGGCTACTGACCAGCCGCAAACAATTGTTTTGTTTACCATGGAGACTGTGCAGTGAGTACAAGATCATCCAACACAGTAGCATCCCTTTCTGCACGTTTTTTGGCTACCCATTTACACACACACACAAACACACACTCACCCACTTACTCACTCACACACACACTCACACTCACACACATTCACTCACACACACACACACTCACTCACACACACATACACTCTCTTTGCCTAAGGATTTATTTTAAGACAGTGGTTCTTAAACTGTGGTGAAATTCACTTTTTAAAAATGTTTAAGCCTTTTTCAAAATACTGCTTTTATATAATATAATAAATGGACATGGTATTATCAGTATTTCAACTTTGGCTTTTGTTTTGTTTTTGATGCTTGGGTTAGAGTAAGAGCCTTGTGCAAGATAGCCCAGCACCATACCCTGAGCTAGGATCCCAGCCCCATACTATTATTTTTCCAAGAAAGGATCTTTCTGTGTGTCTCTGGATGTTCTGGAACTTGCTCTATAGAGCAGGCTGGCCTCAAACTCACAGAGATCCACCTGCTTCTGCCTCCCAAGTGCTGGGATTAAAGGTGTGCATCACTACCACCTGGCCATATTTAATATTTTTAATATTGTAAGATCCAAATAATCAGGGACATCTCAGAGAAACACCAGGAGGCCAGGAATTTCCTTAATAAGATAAGCTCAGGAACTTTAGGAAAGTATTGGAACTCTCCAGAAGGGAAAGAAAGGCTAATTAACATTCCTCAGATCACAGGGAGAGAAACTACCTGCGGGTGGAGACACATTCCTCAGGGTGGACCTTTGCCCACCTACAGACAAGGGAAGTCCTTGCCACCTCATTCTCTGAAGACCAATAAGTTTAAAAAGTCACACTGTTCTACCAATCACATTGTGTCTAATCGCTGCTGCCCTGAAAATTGTATCAAAGCTCACTGAACAAGCTGTGCAGGGTCACCTCCTTTCCTGAGGGTCAGGGGCAGCCTCAGTGTACTGAAGTAAAAATCCTCATGCTCTTTGCATCGATCAGGCTCCATGTAATTCACTCAGGGGGTCTCTGGTAAGTTAAGGCTCAACAGGGTCTTACAGTATGACAAATGAGAATGGTCATTGCTGACCCAGCTGAGCATCAGCCATACTCACGAGGATAAAAGATGTTTTAATAACACTCACAACAGACAAAACACTATCTTCATGAATTTTACCCTAATTAAAACTGGCTTTTTTTTTCTTTTCTTTTTAGTCTGGGTAGAGCGAGAACATAGTCCTCCACTACCACAGATTCTGCAGTTTCCTGCATTTGGGAAAATCCCAGGGGTCAGCACATCCAGCTTGTAATGGATGAGGCTCGCTTTGGGAAAACCACCCTCGTGACCATGGTGCCTCTTCTGCCCAAACCGGCTTGCTTTACTGTGAATCTTTTTGTCACAAACCAATTTTCAAAGTTTATCCTGGTTAGCATTAACATGATCTTATGATGAAAGGATTCTGGAATCACATGCCTGTTGACTTATGGAGAACACATATGAACAGGTGTCCTGTTCTCTTGCACAAACTTCACAGGCCACTTGAGTTCCTGGATACCCAACCTGGCCACTGAGTGGGTGTCTTGCCCATATCCTGTAATAGTGAGAACACAAACACGGCTGATAAGGATGAACTCTGGTAAATCCAGGCGCCAACAATTCTCAGGCTGGCCTCAACAGCGAAAATATTCTAAAACCAACATATAAGGAAATTCATACTGCTGTCTTGGCGACCTGCAGTTGGGAAGCAAATGCTACGCTGGCTCTGAGATCTGTGGAATTCATGTGAGAAAAGTGCCTTGGAAAGAATATATATCTCCACTGTACACACACACACACACACACACACAGACAAACACACAGACGCACATACATACACACACAGACAGAAACATAGACACAGACAAATACACAGACACAAACACACACACATAGACATAGACACATAGACACAGATAAACACAGAGACACATACACACAGACACAGACAAACACACAGATACACAGACACATACACAGACACAAACACACACACAGACACACATACAGAGACAAACACACAGACACACACAGATACACAGAGACACACACACACAGACAGAAACACACACACAGACAAACACACAGACACAGACACACAGACACACAGACACAGATAAACAACACAGACACACAGACACAAACACACAGACACACAGACACACACACAGACACAGACAAACACACAGACACACACACACAGACACAGACACAGACACACACACAGACACATACACACAGACACACAGACACAGACAAACACACACAGACACACACAAACACACAGACACACACACACAAACACATAGACACAAACACACAGACACACACAGACACAGACACACACACAGGCAGAAACACAGACACAGACAAACACACAGACACACAGACACAAACACACACACAGACACACACACAGACACAGACAAACACAGACACACACACGCAGAAACACACACAGACATACACACAGACACACACACAGACACACACGCACAGACAAACAGACACACACATACACACACACACACACACACACACACACACACAGGTTCTCCTTACAACTGGCTTCCCTCTCTGGACATTTGAAGAGGCCATCTGTGCCAAGAGCAGAGGCTGATGGAACCAGCGGTGATTTCCATTTGAAACCACATCTCTCAGGTGGGTGTGGTGGTGCACACCTGTGATCTTATTACTTAGGAAGAAGAAGTAGGGAGAGTGCAGTTTTGAGTCTAGCCTGAGCTACATGGTGAGTGTGAAGCCAGTTTGAGGTACACAGCAAGTTCTAAGCCACCCTGTGCTGTGCAGTGACTCCAGGCTAGCCTAGATATATAACCGAGTGGTGTCCTAACAAACACGCAAAACCAAACACTAAGCCAAACAAACACGCAAAACCAAACACTAAGCCAAAACACAACTTCCTCTAGAGGTTCTCTGCCGACGAGGGAATGAAGATGCCTTCGTTGCAGCCACGTGTCCTTCTCCTTGGTGGGTTTTCTGTGCCTGGGCTGCACTCATCTCCCACCAGGCTGTCTTTCCTTCAGTGAGACTAATCACCTGTGAGGCTCTTCTTGGTTGTCAACTGAAAACATCTGGAATTAACAAATTCATCTTTCGTATTTCTTCACTGCCGGTGGGGTTACTTTTGCTTGTCAACTAAACCCATTTGTGAGGGGATTTTCTTGATTAAATCATTTAAAGTGGGAACCTTTAATTCAGATCCTCTGAGATGGGAAGATCCACCTTTAATCTGGACCCCACTTGCTGGCAGCCTATCTAAAGGACAGGGAAGAGGGGAGCGTCTGCTCGTGGCCTTCTTGCTCTCAATCTCACTGGCAAGGTCTTCCCTTCACTGGCGTTAGAGCCTACTTCTTTGGCTTCAGCCCTGTGGACTCAACAACTAACGGATTCTTGGATTTTCCTTTGAGGGACAGCCATTGTTGGACTAGCTGGACCACAGCTTGTAAGCCAGTCTAATAAATCCAGTATATATGTATAGATTATATAAATATATGTATGCATGGAAATAAGTGTGTATATTATACACATGTAAATATGTATACATTATACACACATGTAAATATGTACACGTGTGTACACATACCTATATAGATACATGCACATAGTATTTATTCTATTATTTCTGTTCTTCTAGAGAACCCTAACAAATACACCACCCATGAGATGACCTGGTGGGCCTTGCTATGCTTCAGGGTGGTGATGTCTCTCAGCAGCATGACGAATGCCACTTAGTGGGTTCTCCTCCTAGGCTCCTCACCCTAGCCCACGTGACCTCAGGGTTCGGCCCTTGATTTCTATAGGATGCCTCATTTTGTCCACTCCTGGCTCTGGTCTTAGCTGTACGTGTGTTGGAGTTTTCCTTGATAAAGTCACACCAGAGAGCATGTGCAGCTATGGTCGCTGTTTGCAGCGCAGATCTTCCTGCCAGCAGCATCCAGCACACCTGTAGGCTGTACACCCTGCGTTCACTGTGGGGGTCATGGACATCTTCCTCCTGAGGATGCCCAGCATATAGGTACTGGGACCGCTTCCTCTGGGAAGACGCACCCTTCTTATCACAATGATTAAAATGATGAGTCTTTTCCCACATCCTTAGCAACACTGGCAGTTTATATATGTCTAATCATTGTCATCTACTGGATTGGAAAGCCAGTCTCATGTCTCCAGCTTTCCTTCCCTACAGTCCTGGGAAGGCTGCGACTTCACAGAGGCTACGCGTCATTCCTCTGGTTAATATACATAGCCCATTTTTAATGGAGTTGTCTGACACGTGTGTGTGTGTGTGTGTGTGTGTGTGTGTGTGTGTGTGTGTAATGACACACATGTAGTGGTAACTTAACATATGAGAATATGATTTGTAGAGGTCAGTTCTCCTTTCACCATGGGTTCCAGCGATCACAGGCAGGTAGGCAGGGTTGGCAGTGTCAGGTCCAAAGGAAACTCCATTTCCACAAATTTTGGAAGCTAAACAAAAGTCAGCATTCTCAGGAATTTGTGAAGCCAGTTCTCTCTATGAAAGGAACCATTTCTCTTATCACTGGCAGAAGGGACAAATGGCTATCTAGGCCCCAGGATCTCTCAGTATCACTAGGACCTGTTACACATTTCAAAGTCCATGCTGCCATCTTGACTCTTAACAGTTTTCCTGGCCTTCTTGCTGACCCTAAAGTTCCGCCAGCTCAGGAGCTTCCCTCCCATAGCTTCCCATTCTCCTCATAAGCCAGCTACTCCCACCATGCCGCTCTTCTGTCTTCCTCTCTTGGTCCTCGCCTTGTCTTCATCTCACACTGCCCCCTGCACCCTCATTGCCTCTGCTCTGCTCCTGCTTGTCTCCTGGCCAGGTCCACTTTGCTGCCACAGTCAATATACTGTTTTCTTGTTGTGGAAATATTTAATCCCAATCCAGGGTTTCTATCCTACCTTTGACCACTTAGTTCCTGGGTAAAACACATGCACACGTGCACACACACACACACACACACGCACACACACACACACACACTCACACACACACCCACACTTTATATTTATAATAAGCTTCAGTCAGCCCAATAGCTGGGCAGATATCTATCCTCCATGCAATTCTGTCATTTCCCAGCCAGTGATCCCAGTATATAATTTGCCATATTTTGTCGTCTAGACTGCTCTGAAACTCCAATTAGCCAACCCATATGGACATTATTTAAGATTCTTACTCCATGGTGGTCTCTCCTTTATTCACTTTCTTCTCCCACCCTCATGGCTCTCCTCTGACCCCAAGCTTGGTGTCCTTTCTGACCCCTACTTATGTTTCTTCTGCCAAGCTTTTGGCTGTTGGCATCTTTATTCACCAGTCAAGGCTAACGTGGTGGGCAGGGTCATATAGCATCTCCTGGTCTAAGTGAGGTCTCTGGAACACCCAGTGTTTAGCATATCAAAAGACTCAACCGTAACACGTTCTCTTTCTGCTCTGAATGGTTCCTAGATGCCTCTTCCTGTTCTCATCCTCTACAATAAATCTACAGTGAAAAACCTTTAGTCCCTGCACTCAAGAAGCAGAGGCAGGTGGAACTCTGAGTTTAAGGTCAGCCTGCTCTACAGAGCAAGTTCCAGGATAGCCAAGGCTATACATAGAAAACAAAAACAAAAACAAAAACAAAACAACCCCCCCAAAACAAACAAACAAAAAACCAATACCAAACCCAAACCCAAAACCAAACCAAAACCAAAACAAACCCAAACAACTAAGTTAATTTTCCTTCAATTATGCCTTTGAATGGTCACGTTTGTTGCAGGATATTTGATCTCATCATGAACTCTGAGATTGTGTTGTTTACTAGAAAAACCTGTTTCTAGTTTGTGGTGTGGCTCAGACTTAGCACACACCTTTAATCCCTCTGGCTGGAATACAGACATGCCCTTAGTACACACCTTTAATCCCAAACAACGAAGGTAAAGTTAGTTTGTAGAAAGAAGCCCCTATGTTTAAAGGTGATGTCTATTTGAATAGCAGAAAAGGTGATAAATCAGAGACAGATTTGATAGAATAGGACTCAACTCTCCCTGGATCAGAGAGAACAGTGCGGAGGACAGGGGTCAGTTTTCCCTGGAGAATCTTACAGAGATAGCTTGAAGAGAGACTAAGTAAGACGCAGGTGAAGTCAGAATGAGCCAGAGAATGACAGGGAGCCGGAAGATTAGAACAGATTGCCAGAGTTAGTGTGAGGCCAAGCAAAACAATTCAGTCAGAGGCCAAGAGAGAAACCAGATTGAATCAGTCAAGTGGGAGAGGAGTTTGAGCCAGAACAGCTGAGCTGGCTGACCGACCAGCTAGAGTTCAGAAAGATCTAGAAAGGGTGAGCTTATTCAACAGTAAGTCTCAGAGGCTGAAAACATTTTGGCCTAGATTAGATTGTATGGAGGCTAGAAGCTTCCAGGACTAGGCCTAGGTTAGCAGACTGAGGCAGTGAGCCTCAACAGACAATTACATCAGACAAATAAAGATACAATCACACGTGTTAGCAGTTAGTACAGCTAGTGAGTGATTTTACCAGCTGAGTCATCTTGCCAACTTTTCTGTAGCATTTCTAATGAAGTTCGGCTTCAGAAATGTGTTAGAGAGTAGTAGACACTCCCCCTGAGAAGTACAGGGGGCAGAACCAGTGCCAATGCAAATAAAAATTTATGCGAAGAACCAAGAAACCACTTCTGCATTATTTATTTTTTACCTCATTTTGGTAACTGGATTGCTTGGTTCTTGAATGTGAACATTTACATGACAATGGTTGTGTCACAGGGACAAAAGGCTGGGCGCTGTTACAGGCCACATAAAACCCTGTTACATCTTAAGTTATCGCACTGAAGCCTACATCTCCATAATGCTGCAGGGCCCTTCTGGTAGCTTCAGGGTTCCTTCAGGAAGCTTTGCCCTTCCTCTTGCTGTGTCTCTGCTCTGGCTTTGCTGGGGATGCTGGCATTTCCATCTGACCCTCAGGCAGCTCTGGCAGAAGCTCAGAGCCCTGGGCTTTCTCCTGTTTCTGTCTCTGAGGGGTGTCTGTGGGGACTCTGCTCGGGCCATCAGAGACCTGAATATCTGCAGTTTCCTCTCCTTACAGGACATCTGCCAGGAGGTGAGCTCAACTTTGACAGATCATCTAGGATCGTGGAGTCTGCACTTGCAGTCCGGCCTCAGACGCCCAGGCCTTCCTCAGGACCTTCCAGCATTCCGAGCTCTCTTGTGGTGTCATTTCCTTCTCTTTAATCAACCCCCCTTTTATCCTGTCTAGTGTCCTGGCATTTCTTTGAAGACTGAGAGATGAAACCAGAGTGAACAGTGTAATAAGAGGTTGCATAATTTTGAGAAAGCTGCACCATTTTTTAAAATTGGCGCTTTTGATCACTGTCCCTGCTTATTGCAAACATCCCTTCTGCTGAATTGTAAGCTTGGCTATTTTTTTTTTCTTAAAGCAGTTGCTAGAATCATCTGCAGGCTGATTCTGCTCCAAATCTTAATTATTTCAGGTGTCTTAGGGTTTTACTGCTGTGAACAGACACCATGTCCAAGGCAACTCTTTCTTTTTAATACAAATTAATTTATTTTTTACACTCCATATTCCATTCCCTACCCCTCCATCCACTCTCTGACTGCTCCACATCCCACACCTCTCCACCCCCGTCTTCACGTGGATGCCCCTACCCCCCACCTCACCTGACCTCTAAACTCCCTGTGGCTTCTAGTCTCTTGAAGGTTAGGTGCATCATCTCTGAATGAACACAGACCCGGCAGTCCTCTACTGTATGTGTGTTGGGGGCCTCATATCAGCTGGTGTATGTGTCTGTTTGGTGGTCCAGTGTTTGAGAGATCTCGGGGTCCAGATTAATTGAGACTGCTGGTCCTTCTTCAGGCTAGCCCTTCTCCTCAGCTTCTTTCAGCCTTCCCTAATTCAACAACAGGGGTCAGCTACTTCTGTCCATTGGTTGGGTACAAATATCTGCATATGACTCTTTCAGCTGCTTGTTGGGTCTTTCAGAGGGCAGTCATGCTAGGTCCCTTTTTGTTAGCACTCCATCCATAGCCTCAGTAATAGTGTCAGGTCTTGGGACCTCCCCTTGAGCTGGATCCCACTTTGGGCCTGACACTAGACCTTCTTTTCCTCAAACTCCTCTCCATTTCCATCCCTGTAATTCTTTCAGACAGGAACAATTATGGGTCAGAGCTGTAACTGTAACTGTGGGATGGTAATCCCCTCTCTCACTTGATGTACTGTCTTCCCTGTGGAGGTGGACTCTATAAGTTCCAAGGCAACTCTTTTTTTTTTTTTTTTTTTTTTTGAGACAGGGTTTCTCTATATAGTCCTGGCTGTCCTGGAACCCACTCTGTAGACCAGGCTAGCCTTGAACTCAAAAATCCGCCTGCCTCTGCCTCCCAAGCGCTGGGATTAAAGGTGTGCACCACCACTGCCTGGCCCAAGGCAACTCTTAAATTGGGACTGGCTTACAGATTCAGAGGTTCAGTCCATTATCAAGACTGGAAGCATGGCAGCATCCAGGCAGGCATGGCGCTGGAGAAGGAGCTGAGAGTTCTACGTCTTGATCCAAAGATAGTCAAGACAAGAAGACTGGATCACACTGGCCAGACTTCAGCCCTGCCTCCACAGTGACACACTTCCTCTAACAATGCCACACCTCCTCCAATAAGGCCACACCTCCTCCAATAAGGCCACACCTCCTCATAAGGCCACACCTCCTCCAATAAGGCCACACCTCCTAATAGTGCTACTTCTCACGAGCCAAACTACCACACCAGTCATAAAGGAACACCAGAACCCTCATCTAGCCGCCAGGTGACTGCATGGGGCATCAAGAGGAGGACGTCTCATGGTGGCTATCCGTGGGAGACAAGTGCACAATGCCCTGGAACACCACTCCCTCCCGTGACAACCGTGTGGTGGTTCGATGGACGATGCCTCTCATAGGCTCCTATATCTGCACGCTTAGTCCTTAACTGATGAACTTTTGGAAAGATGAGGAAGAGTGGCTTTGCTGGAGTAGGTTCGTCCTTGTTGGAGGAGGTGTGTCACTGGATGCGGGTGGGGTTTCAAAAGCTCACACCAGACTGCCCGTGGGTCAGGACATAAAGTCTTCAGCTATTGCTCTGGTTCCATGACTGTTGCCTGCTATGGTGATGATGGATTAACCCTTTGAATCCGTAAGCCAGCCCCATTCAATGCTTTCTTTAAGCATTATCGTGGTTATGGTATCTCTTCATAGCAGTAGCACAGTAACTAAGGCACATCCTCTGACGTCATGTTCTTCAGGCTCCCAGGCCTTCAGAGTCGCCAGTCTGTGGAGTGCTATGGGCTGAGAGTTCCGTCCTCGGCTTCAAGTTCGAGAGGGCCTGTAGATGCAGCCTAGGACAGACCGCACTCTGTGAGCATCTGTGAGGACGCCCGAAAACTTGTTGCCTCAGAGAGTGGTTTTGTACAAGAGGCTAATTTTTACAGCAGTAGTTGAGATGAAAGATACAGAGGAAAAATAAAGGTTTCAGCTTGCGCTTGAAGAATGAAGCCAAAAGCCCATGTTTCCTTGTCTTGGTGGCAGAGTAGACACGATGCAAGGTCTCTGCCACTTCACCAAAAGACTGAGGGAGCAGTCCTGGAGACGGTAAGGTTGCCATCTCCCAGAAGGGAGACTTACTCAGTGAGAACTCGATGCCGCTGTAACAAACCATGTCTATGATCTCAGGCAGCAATGGCACTAGATGCTGTGTGTGGAGGCTCACGACTCTAAGCTCAGCGTTTGGGAGATGGACGCAGGAGGATTTGAGGACAGAATACATAAACTACATAGTGAATCACAGGCTGGTCTGCACTGTAGAGAGAGGCTGTGTCAACAAAGCAAAGAAAAACAAAGCAAAATGTAAGGGAAGACGAATATCCAAATCACCAGTTTCTGTCCTAAACAATGGCTAGAGTTCAGCTACACACACACACATACACACACACACACACACACACACACACACACACACACACTTCTCATTGGCTATTTGGAACAACATTAGGTCAAATGTTTTGACATCTGACCTAATTAGGTCACTTGTATCCTATCTAAATAGACCCTGTCTCAAATTGCTTGAGGGCCCAGCAT
Source organism: Mastomys coucha (assembly GCF_008632895.1). Taxonomy (NCBI): domain Eukaryota; kingdom Metazoa; phylum Chordata; class Mammalia; order Rodentia; family Muridae; genus Mastomys; species Mastomys coucha. The sequence goes on from NW_022196895.1 coordinate 80,646,104, forward strand.
GGGCCTGGCATGTGAGTGTGTCATAGGCACCCTGCCATTGTGAATTAGTTCTGTATAGGAGAGATTATTGACTTACATAGGCCTCCCTTTGCTTGAAGTCGCTAGCTCTGACAGAGTTGTCCCGACCCACTCTGCCTTGTAGCTTTCTGAGGCTGAGGTGCCATTCCAGAGGTGGTTCAGTGTTACAAAGCTCTTAAAGATGCAGCCTTTCCTACACCACACCACAGACCACCACTATCAGGCTCCTTTCAAATTCTGAGGAGAGGCGTAGGACTGAGTGGATGTGTACTGCTGATAGGAACACAGCCACGTCTGATATCCCCATGTATGCAGGGGCACAGCCATATCTGAGACCCCATGTTGATAGGAGCACAGCCATGTCTGAGACCCACACATTGATAGGGACACAGTCGTGTCTAAGACCCTCATGTAAAGGGCTTAGACCTAAGGGAATTCCAGAGTCCTCCTTTGACCCAGGTAAACAATTGATCAGTGTGTGTAAAACGTAGCAACCACAGCTTCCTCCTCCCAGAAGACTCAACCTGAGAATGCCTCTCCCCCCCACATGAGACCTCCTACCACATTAGCTAAACCTGCTTCCTGTTCTATTGATACAACAAACCTACGCCTTGCCTGAGTTTGTGGGTTGCTGTTGGTGGTGATATGTCTCCATCAGAGTGCACAGCCCACCGGATCTCAGCTTTTCCTTGGACGTGTCCTTTCTTTGTCTCCCTAGTTACCCTAGTCAGGTGACTCCTTATCTCGTCCAGGTCTCAGTGAAAGACGTTGAGTCTGCCCGGTGCTTTCCCCCCATTTCATAATTCTCCAGGGGGCAACCCCAGAGTTAGAAAAACTGCACTGACTGGGAACCAGTTTTGGTTCTGTGTCCTGAAGCAGAGAAGCTGGGTTTCTAGGTTGCTCCTTCACACTCTGGAGGCTCTAACTACCCAGCTCCTCCTGTTACCTTCATCTTCAGCAGCCTGTGCCTCTGCTCCTTCAGGTGACAGAAGAGGATGCCATACAAACAGGCACCTGTCCCAGCTTCCAGGCACCATGCTTAGGGTACAGACAAGCCGTCTCATAGCTTAGAGCATGGAGCAAAGCCATGGGCACCAGGACTTCAGATAGAATCTGTCTAGGTACCTGAGCATGGTTCCAGGGGAGTGCAGGGGAGAGGGCAGCTGTGAAGCTTCATCATTCAAGCAGGGTATAGAGGATGTCCTTGGAGAGGGCAGGGCATGTAGGACGACAGGTTTAGACTGAAGACCAGTGAGGGCGTAACAGTGGGAAGAGACTCTACTCTGGGTGCCACTGCCTGCTGCTCTTAAGATCTCCAGGTAGGGGACTGGCGAGATGGCTCAGTGGGTAAGAGCACTGACTGCTCTTCCGGAGGTCCTGAGTTCAAATCCCAGCAGCTACGTGGTGGCTCACAACCACCCATAATGAGATCTGATGCCCTCCTCTGGCACTCCTGAAGACAGCTACATTGTACTTATGCATAATAATAAATAAATCTTTGGGCCAGAGTGAGCAGGGACTGAGCAAGCTGAGGTCCTAAAAATTCAATTCCCAACAACCACATAAAGGCTCACAACCATCTGTTTGGCTACAGTGTACCCATATACATAAAATAAATAAAATAAATCTTAAAAAAAAAAAAAAAGGATCTCCATGTAGGAACTGAGCATCCAGGAGCTGATGGTGTACATAGGTGAAGCCCTTCCTAACCAGGGGACGGATCATCTTGGAAAGAAACACCAACCCTCCCCCTAATTCTTAGGTGAGGAATGTTACAAATGTTTAGAACAAGAGAGACTTGGGCTTTCAAGGCACGAGGGAGAAAGGCAATGGGGCAAAGCTCTTAATAAAATGTTGCGCTCTTGCCTGCCTTGTAAGAGCTATGTATGAGCTTCGGCCCACTTCTGGTGTGTCAGGAACCCCAGGGGATGGAGCACATTACAAAAGCAACATCTTCCCTAAGCAGTTTGGGGCCTGGAAACAATCACAAATGTTCTTTTTGCAATACTGTAATTTATGCAGCCCCTTGAAGGCACATTGCCAGATAGTGTAATGATGAACCATTTCATGAGTGCAGAACTTTGGACTGTCTGGGGATATTTACAATCAAGAGAAAGTGCATCCCAGGCTGGGCAAACTCACCAGCATTCCTGGCTTCTCATGAGGGGAGAACTCACTGCAGGGCCGGGCACCAGGGGACAGATAGTAACACCAAGAATAACGTACAGTGAATTAGCAGGAAGGGATGCACACTAAGAGCAGCTGGATGCTCTGGGAAGAGGCAGAGTAGGAGAAATCGGTGCATGTTGGCCAGGAAGCAATACAGTGTGCAGGAAATGTGGAAGAGGAGGGTGTCAGACAGCAAGGAAAGGCAGTGAGGCTGGCCCATCATCAGAGGGATGTGGGAAGAGATGGATGTAACCGTCAAGGAGCTGAGAGAACGGTGAGGAACCTCGCAGGGTTTTGCTGGCTTTTACGAAACACCAGTAGGTCAGGTTTAACGGAGCCGAAAGCGCCAGGAAGACAGCATGGGGCGCTGATGGTACTTCCACACATGTTCTGTGAACAGACAGCTTCTGGACAGAGTCTACTGACTGGCCAGTGATGGACGTGCAGAAGTGCCAAGCTTTCCAGCCACCAGAAACTGAAGGATGGGGCTGCCCTGGTCGAAGATGTGAAATTTGAGTGGAACATCAGCTAGCTAAGTCTTCAACAAACAGTGCAGCTGGCCATCCACACCTCAGCATGGCAGCCAGGTTCCTGGAGAGGGGCCCTGGGATGTGAACTCTGAGCGTCTATGCTGGAACTAAAGCAGTGACTCTGTGGCCTCGTTCTCAGTTTCCCAGGGAAATTTATTTTGAACTGTCCCATTTAATAAGATTATGGGCCAAGGCCTTGGGAAAAGAAATTCTAGTCTATAAAAGTAGAGGTTATTTTTGCTCTAGTCATCAGCGTGGGGGAAGTCAAGAACTCTGCCCTCCATCTGAGTGAGCACCTATCCTGGAGTGATGTTACCTGTGCTCCCTGTGAGAAGCCTTACAGAAGGCTTCACACGAATGCAGGCTCAGAACCAAAGCCTCTATGGCATGCTAGGCTCACAGCGGGAAGAAACCCCCATATTTGAACTAGGTGCTTGTCCTCTGTATGGTATTCATTCAGGTGCTGCTCACTGAATTTACCCAAGTATGTTGTGTAGCTGGACTTTGATATTTCCTTTTGCTGTTGTTTTTAAATTATGTTAAGTAGGTTTTTTTTTTTCCTTTTTGAAGAGGACTACTTTGTTTATGTGTTATGTGTGTGTGGGTGGGTATATGAGGCGTGCTCCCAGAGGCCAGAGGAGAGCATGAGATCTAGTAGCACAGGAGGTATAGGCAGTTGTGGACATGCAGGTGTTCAGGACTGAGCCTGGGTCCTTTGTGGGAGCAGCAAGCGTTCTTAACAACAGAGCAGCTCTCAAGTCCCTGTTATGCACTTTTATCTTCTACCTTTGTTCTCTGAGGGAAGGAAAACTGGATAACAAAGAGGAATGAGACTGGGAGCCAGTGAGAGCTCAGTGGGTCCAAGTGCTAGCCACTATGCCTAATGACCGCGTTCAGTCCCTAGGACCCATAGTGTGAAAGCAGAAAACTGACTACCACGAGGCATCCTCTGACCTACACACACACACACACACACACACACACTGTGGCATACATGGAGCTACACATACACCATATTACACATGAATCCATCCATTCTCACATACCATAGCCTCCAGAATAAATAAATTAATCCAATTTTAAAACAGAGATAAATAGGGCTGTGTCTTAAATATGAGCTAAGGGTAAGTAGAAACATATGACGTGGCTTTTAACATCTCTTCCTCCCTCCTCAGAGATGGAGCAGGTTTGTGGTTAGTGGTCTCTGTTACAGAGATATTGATCATGAACATGGTATTTCTGAAGCCGCGCGTTCTTAGGCTTTTATGATACAGGCAGAAAGTGCTAGTATGTCAGTCAAAGAAAGCCAAGTGTGGACTTTCTGATGGTCGATCGCCGAGGTCATCGATGGGGTCTTTGCTGCTTGATTTTAATTTATTGACCTGAGGAGCCTGGAGACAGTGTGTTGGTCTGAGCTGCGAGGACAGCTGCAGTCACAGTGTGACCTATATACTCTCTGTACAAAGGAGAGGTGTAAGCATCACGTCCTTCCACATCCAGCCTGAGCGGGTCTGTTGGATGTGTGCTTGAGCACATCTGTGTCCTGGCTCTACTTTTTGTTCTTGGATCCATCTTCTGCTGTGCTCTCAAACCTTCCCAGGGCTGTAAGCTCCTTGCCAGGGGCCAAATGGGAGGGACTAGGGAGGACAGGAAGTACCAGATGGTGGCTTGGAATGCTCGTGTTGGGGCCGGGCAAGGAGAGGCTTCTCTTTGAGGTCAGAGGTGTACTTTTCAGGTCGTTGGCAAGAACCTCAGAAGGCAGCTGCTCCCTCGGCTGCTCCTTAGGGTCCAGATAGGACCATAGTAAATCCTAATGTGGATTTTCCTTGGAACACACAGGTCTGGGACCACTAATGAAGTTGTCAGTGCAGCTGTCTCCTCCCTGCTAGAATAGAACAGCTGGATGGGAAGAGGAAAACTAGAGGAAGGGAAGTCTTGGGCATCTGCTTTGAGAGAATGACTGGAGTCTGTCAGCATTGGAGAGAGTAACCATTACTTATTTATCCTTTGTATCCACCCATCTATTCTTCATCTTCCTCTATCTACCCATCTATTTCTTTATATCATCTATCTATCTATCTATCTATCTATCTATCTATCTATCTATCTATCTATCTATAGCCTATCTAATCTTTCATTAATCTATCTATCATTTATCATCTATCTAGCATATATTACCTATTATCATCTATCTAGCATATATTACCTATCATCTATTATTTATCTATCTATCTATCATCTACCATCTATCATATATCATCTCTCTATCATCTATCTCTATCCTTATCTATCTGTCATTTATTACCTCTCTATCATCTATCCATCCTTCCATCTCTCCTTCCTATGGTAGCTCCTTGAAAAAAAAGTATTGTGTTGGAGTTACTTTATTTTGAAATATGAAATGAGATGCAACTGTTCTTTTTAAATTGATTACTAATGTGCAGGGGAACACACATGTTTCAGTGTGTATATGTGCTTGTTTAGGGATCAGAGGACACCTTTACAGTGTCATTTCTGTGGATCAAACTCAATCAGACACAGGTAGTAAAGACTTTTACCTGCTGAGTCATCTCAGCATTGAGTATATGAAACTGTTTTTGAGATATAACACTCAAAGAGATGCTTACAGTACCAGAGGTGTCCAGCCCTTTGACACTGTGACATGATATTATGTTCTACAAATGTGTTGAGCTTCATGTCCAGCTATCCTGGGAAGCATGAGGCTGTGGCTGCAGGCTGAGCATGCCTAGGTAGATCTAACACGCAGTAACACGTAAACTGCAATGGGTGTCTGAGCTGGGTGCAGAGTCTTCAGTGGGCACTGGAGAAGTTGACGTGTAGATGGCTGGACGAAACTGTGCTGGGCTGTAACAGTGGAGAGCAGGGGACTAGAAGAGAGGTCCTTGAGCAAGCCATGCTTCACTCTGAGATGGTCACTCCCACCCCTCGGTCCCATGATGAAGCAGAGAACTGAGTCTCCCACACCTGTGAAAGTGGTTATCATAAACCTTTAGCAGCATCTTGGTTAAATCGAGGAAACATACAGGTATTCTCAGAAATGAACCCACTCTTACTCCTTGCTGGCCCGAAGAGGCATTGATTAAAATGGTTTAGAGTGGTTTTGCAGGAGAAATGCTGTGGCCAAGGTGAGACAGTGCTATCGCCCCCGTGAAGACAGTCAAGGTCTCGTGAACCTGGGAGACTAGGATATGCTTGCATCCCTGGAGGCTGAGTTGATTCTGATGCTTGTCACTGAGAGGAGACTTAGGGATGTGTGAGTCGAGGCAGACAGGGAGGTGAAAGTGTGTACGTGAGTACATGTGTGACTATATCAGAGCGATTGTGAGTGAGTGTGTGTGTGTGTATAAGAAAGCATGTGTGTGAATTTGGGGATGATGTTTGAGACTATTTGTGTGTGTATGAATATGTAAAGTGTCAAAGTTGATTGTATGGTCATATGTGAAATATAGTGTGTGTGTGTGTGTGTGTGTGTGTATGTGAATATGAGTGTATACAAGTGTGTGTGAGTATGCATGTTCTACCAGTCAGTGCTAGTTCGATGTTTGAGTTGAAAGCAACACCTGGGAGAGAGGAAGAGTCTGAAGGAGTGTAGGGGAGATCACACAGCCTATATCACTCTGGCACCCTGATGTACATTTGGAAAGGGGACTCCAGTAGCAAGAAGGGTGTAGGAAACACCTGATTGTCCCCAGATGGAAGTGAGTGATACCATTAAGGTCTTGGCCTTTTTTTCTGTTGCCCCCCTGGCCCTGTGGAGGTAGCTCTGAAAGTCACTGCACCCTGTTTGTTGGCTCTTCTAACCTGTTAGGAAAACCTATTCACCTCCATGTGCTGGTGGTGTGCAGGTTAACAGGCTATGGTCACAAGTCCCTACAATCCTCTGCTAAATTCCTAAAGCTAGGAAAGGGTGCTAATGTGAGGTGAGAGGAGCACCAGCAGAGGACTCCGACAGGCCTGGAAGGGTCACTGGGTTTCACATTTGGAGCAGAACCCACCTAAGACTTTCTTGGTCAACTAAGGTGGGATCCCAACAAATCAATTTACCAACTTCGAATTGCTTCTAAATTGCTGAGATGGACAGTGACGTTGTCAATTTGCAATCAGTGGGAGGGAAATGAGGAGTTGATATACAGCTGGCAGAAGGAGGCATTGTTCTTGCCAAACAGGCTTCATTAGCAATAATGGTACCCACAGTCAATGGGACAGCTGTAGGACATCAGTGGGAAGGGGAGCTTCCTGCCTCTGTAAGCACCTGTGGTCTGTACATACAAACCTGATAGAGGGAAAAATGACTAGTTTCATATCTGTGGGTTGCAGTCCTATTGGCTCCTGCTTCCTTGTTCAGAAATCATATGCCAGGTCATTATTAATTGCTTGGTGTCAAGTTCAGAGAGAGTATTGATCTGAAGAAAGCTCTTTTCTCAATTGCTACTAGCTTTTGAAATTGAAATTGACATTAAGCCTTTTAATTCCTTGCAAGAAACAAATGGGAATCGATACAAAGGAGGTTTATTGATTACTAAACAGAGACATTAGTTGGAAAAACTAAAAGCAAAAATGGACACCTGCAGAGTGGACAAGTACCCCGTGGCAGCATTGAGCCCTTTTCATGTGAGGTGGCATGTCTTTCCCAGTCACCCGAGGGCTATCACCATGGTTGGAAACTCTGATCTGTGACCTCATAATCAGTTGTGTATCTCCAGTGGAACTGGTGCATGTGAAGAATTTGCCTCCTTCCTATAATCTTCAAGGCCAGAGGGCTAAGGATAGTGTCTTAGTTAGTTTTCTATTGTTGTGAGAAAGCACTGATCAAACAGACTTGGGGAGGAATGGGTTTATTTACAGTTCACAGTCCATAATGAAAAGAAGCCAAGGCAGGAACTCAAGGCAGAAACCTGGAGGCAGGAACTGAAGCAGAGGCCATGGAGGAAACCACTTATTGATTTGCTCAGCTTACTTACTTACTTTTTAAATTAACTAATTAATTAACTAATTAATTGTATACGAGTACACTATAGCTATCCTCAGACACACCAGAAGAGGGCATCAGATTCCATTACAGATGGTTATGAGCTTCCATGTGGTTGCTGGGAACTGATCTCACAACTTCTGGAAGAGCAGCCATGTTCTTAACCACTGAGCCATCTCTCTAGCCCTCAACTTACTTTCTTATGTAGCTCAGGACCACCTACCGAATGGTGTCACTGCCACAGTGGGGTGGCCTTTCCACATCAATAATTAACTAAGAAAATTCCTCCATGTACTTCCTACAAGGCAATTTAACAGAAGCATTTTCTCAATTGATGTTCCTTTTTCTCAGATGACTCATGTCAAGTTGACAAGAACTAGCCAACACAACTGACTCCCTGTCAGCTTGACACAAATACATTACTAGTAAACCATAAATTTTCCTTTTTTATTTGTCTCCAAAATATAACATTAATATTAACATCACAATATAAAACATTGTATACTTTAAAAGCCCCATAGTCTTTAAACTTCTCAACATTTTTTTTTTTTCCTCAAACTCATGATCCTCCTGCCTTTGCCTCTTTCAGCAAATCCTATCGGCGTGTGCCACCACAACTGGCACTTCTCAACATTTTTAAAAGAAAAAAGCCCAATGTGTCTTTAAAAGTCTCTCAGCTGTAGACAGCTGTAAAATAGAAAACCAAGTTATACAATTTCTTATTTCAAGCCGGAAGAACCTGGGCACAGTAACAATCTGAACAAAGCAGAACCAAACTGTAACGCTGCACATGCAGCGACATCCTCTCTGCCTCCTGTTCTGCCATGGTGTAAGGAGGTGAAGCACAGTTGCTGGCTTCTACTACCAGCCGACCACTGTTGTTCCAAAAGCGGAGGCCTGGGCTGGGCTGGCGGCCTGGCTGAGGCTCTCTCTCTCTCTCTCTCTCTCTCTCTCTCTCTCTCTCTCTCTCTCTCTCTCTCTCTCTCCCCACCCCCGACCTGTTTGCTGCACGGCGCCTTAATTAAAAAGGAGGCAATGTATAAATGAGTTATTTTATTGTAGGAAGGATAGAATATGCTGGTTAAGTAGAGAGAAGGAAAGGAGAGGAAGGAGAAAGAGAGAAAGGAGAGGAAGAAAGCAAGGGAAGAGAACAAAGAGCAGAGAGGAGAGAGAGGGGAAGAGGGCAAGAGGAGAAGAGTAAGGGTAAGAGAGTGAGGAGGGGGCAAACCACCCCTTTTATTGTATGGGGCGTGGCATGCCTGGCTTGTGGTCAGATGACTGTGTGTAAGGTCCAGCTAGAATGCTGGGAGCTTGAGGCATTGTCTTCGTCTCCTGCAGGGGCAGCTGTGAGGGGTTTGGGCTGAAATCTGAGCCATTGGTCTCAGGAGCTATCACCGAACTCCTACATCCTTGTGAACAAATTTACTTTGCTCAGTGGGTCTCCAGGGTTTCCAGGTGGCCGCTCTACTGGACTCTGGCTGTCAGAACTACCGACTGCCCCACACACGACCATGGCTTCCCTACCACCATGGACTGAACCCTCAAACTGTGAGCCTAATCATTTTTCCTTCCTTAACTGCTTCTATCACATACTTGGCCATAACAACAGAAAAGTAACTAATATGCATACACTGTATCAGCCTTTCATGGCTGATATAACAAATGCATGCATTTAGGAGCTTAGAACAACATAAGTGACTCTTAACTACTCAGGTGGTCAGAGGTCCAAGGTCAGCATTACTGGGCAGGGGGTCACAGGGTTGGCTCCTTTGTGAGGTAGCAGGGCCAAATTTTCCCAGTCTTTTCAGCTTCCGGAAGCTGTGATTCTAGGATTGTGATTCTACCAATCCAAATTGACACAGTATCAAACTGCCTTTAAATTCTTACATCTCTCCCTATAGACAGTCTTATGCTACTTTGTGGGTTGCTCTTTCTTCCACCCTTTCAAGTCCCTAACACTAGAAAAAAAAGGATAGAATGGACAGGGGCGCTGTTATCATTAAACTGCTTTCTTCTGGTTAGGGGCATGAGCTTCCCTCTGGGAAGTTCGATCTGATTCCTTCTTTCTTCTTTGCATGCAACTACTTAACAAACTGCAACCAACCACCAGCTCTCAACAACCCAACAACCAACCCACCTATTGGGGCTCCAGCATTTATATATGTTCTGAAAAGTCCCCAGAATTCCAAACATCAGTCGCAGAAACTTTCTGCAACTGGCAAAATCATACCCTTCCTAGAGCATGAGGCCAATCATAGTCAGCTGCTGTGGACAATTTAAAGCATCCCCATATCCCATACCTGAAATTAAAATGAAAACGCATTCTTATCTGCATGTGTGTGTGTGTGTGTGTGTGTGTGTGTGTGTTTAGAAACCAAAATTCTCACATTCTCACTACACATCAGTGCAGCTCCGAACTCTTATCAGAGGATCTTGTAGTGGACATTGACTAATATAGAGCCCTAGCCAGTCAGAGTTCAGAGAGTAACTGAGTGTGCTCAGCCCTAGATGGAATATTATGTCATATACTTCACGCAGCTCAGAGAACCTTGAGGAAGAGGGATCAGGAAGACTAGGAGCCAGAATGACCATGAAGTGCTGTCTACTGCATACAACAGGGCTCTACATTCACAGATCACAGCGGTTCCAGTTGTCCAAACAAGACCTTCAGAAGACCAAGCCAGTCAAAACTCTAACACAGGTGAATGACAGGCTTGGAAACCCTTCCCATAGCTGAGAAGGTTTGGCACCTGAAGACTGCTGGTGTAGGGACAGCCAGTTTTCTTAAGGGAGTGGTAGCCGTTGTTGCCCATGCATGTGTCAACCCTGATTGGACTCATTGGGCTATGAAAGGAGGACATGAAGTTGGGAAGGGGACACAGCAAGGGGATCTGAGTGGGGAGAGCATGGGAAAGGGGACATGGTAAGGGGCTCTTAGGGAGGAGAGCATGGGGTTGATTTGATCAATATACACTTTCTACCTGAGCAAAAGTCTCAAAGAATGAATCACATGTAGTTAAAACACAACCTCCATTGGCTTCTCAGCTGCCTGGAATAAAAGGGCAAAGACGCCTTCACATGACCTAAAGGCCTTCCGAATCCTCTTCCTGAATTCCTTCTGCTTTTCTGCTCCCCAAGCTGGCTTTGGTCACCCTGCCACCTTCTTTCTGTTTCCTGAATATGCCAGACATACTCCCTTTGTAAGCCCTCAGCCTGCAGTGCTCCTCCTTGGGATTTCCATGTGCCTTCTCTTTCTTTCTCATGTCTTTACAAAATGCTGTCATTTTTGGTGTGTTGGGTTAAAGTGTGGCTGGGCAGCTCTGACTATTCCAGTTCTAGGGTCTCCCTACCACTCTCTACGCGTCCTTCTCTGGTTTATTTTTTTCCTATTTTTATTGTCTCTTTTCCCACTCAGAAAGGAGTCTTATCAATGCAGGAATTCATGTTTGCTTTGTTCGTTGCAGGATATCCAGCTGTAGACCAGGCCTGCTTATTATAAATAAGGTTAATAAATACTTACTGAACACATAAAAGAATTCTCAGTCACATCTGCAAAGTGCCTCTTGCCATATAAGCCTGCACTCATGGGAATGGGACTTGGGCATCCTTTTGGAGGTAATTCATCAACAGGCCACACACTTTAGTCTCAATGAATGCACAAAAATGCACAACGGGCAGTTTACCTCCTAACATAACCAAGCTGAGCTGTGTAGAGTGCAGGAGAGCTTTGCTGGTTCCATGAGAGAACTGCAAAGCTGAAGAGACCACTGAACTCTTATGTGAAGAGAGACGCTGCCTCATCCTCTGAAGTCAGCGGACTTCCCAGTCTGAGAAAGCAAAGACCATGTGACTGTCACCTGACAGAAAGGGTCTCCCTCTGCCCTGCTTACTACCTCTGCATCTGAGCCCAGAGGCCCAGAGTGATAGAAGTTGAGACCTGTGTCAGTTACTGCTGTCACCTAAGCCCCTAGGTCACATCTGCACTGGGGCATCAGGGACTCAAATAGAAACAAGGTCATGTCTACATAGTGGCATCATGGACTCAAATAGAAACTGTTTCCGCCAGGCTTAGCGTTGCCAGTGAAGCCAAAGTTACACTGTTCTGAGAAGTGTTATTCTCCTGTGAAGTAAGTGCTCCCTAAGGTGAACCTGAGGGTGTTTTTTCTTTTTTTTTCTTTCTTTTTTTTTTCAGCTTCACAGCTGCAGATATTAAAACACAGTCTCACAGATTACAAATCACTACAAGCCTTGACAAGGGCTGGGAGGAAGGTGGGAAGGAGAGGCTTTTTAAATGTGCATCAAGACTGTGAACAGAAAGGTACTTACAACTGGCTTGTTTTTACAAACAGGCTTCTAAAGAATGGTGAATTATGTGTTTGTCTTTCACACTAAATAAAGTCATTTAAGATGAAAACCACCTTTGAGCTGCTAATGCTTGCAATGCCTTGGAAATGCAGTTCTGGGTCCCCTCTGAGTGTGGGAATGTGTTCTCTCCCTTGCAAGCTTTCCAAAGGGGAAAGAATCTGTGTGACTAGAGTAGCCAAGATGAGGCCCCAGGGAGGGCAAAGCCTCGCAGGGCTTTGCAGAAAGTCTCAGGGAACAGCTCATGTTTCTGCTGGAAAGGAAAGGGTGAACAGTGACATGTGTCAGTGGCCCTCTGGAAGCCAGCTCCTGTCCTGGCTGCACTGTCCTTCCTCTGCTTTTTAACGTGGAAGATTTGCTGCTGGCTTGGGGTCTTGGGTGTCCATATGATGTGCTGACAAAAAGATCCAGGGCACAGCTAGCCTTCTGGGCTGAAGACTGGCAGGTCACACAGGCTATATTGGAAAACAATAGTACTGACTGGAGCATGTGTTTGCTTCTCTGTGTATGAGTCAGATGCAGCTACCTGTCAGAAACAATGAGCATATAGTTATGTTGTCATTGCTCTAAGATGTCATTGTCAGAGCCTAGGTCTCCTTGTCTCTATGTCTCATAGCTGCTGCTTACACACATTTATTGAATGTGACAGTGTTTCTAACTATTGTGCCCTCTGAATAGCAAGGCGGATGATTACACTCCATAAAAATGCAGTTAACGTTCCCAAGCCTGATTTTCCTACTTAAAATGACCACTCTAATCTTGTCTCTGAGGCTGGGTTGATAGATATTCCCTGTACTGAATACCGGAACATGAGGGTTGGCATTTCAGGCCAGAGTTCTGTGAGAAAAGAGTACAGCAGACAGGAGCTAACCGGAGTGGTCCAGAGCTGTGATCCCAGCATGGGAAGGGGAGAGACCCTGTCATTGTCTTCTCAGAGAAGAGAATGACAGAGGGAGACAGTCACATGTACACACACACACACACACACACTCACACACTACTCACACACACACACACACCACTTACATACACACATACACCACTCACACACAGACATTCTCTCTGTCACACAACACACACACACACACAGACATACACACTACTCACACACACACAGCACACATACACACTACTCACACACACACATACCACTTACATACACACATACACCACTCACACACAGACATATTCTCTCTCTGTCACACACCACACACACACACACACACACACACACACACCACTCATGCACAAACAGACAACACACTCTCTGTCACACACCACACAGACATGGGGACACACACACACACACACAGATGGGGGAGGGAGGGAGAGAGAAGGCAAGGAGTCATGTTGAAATGGGTGAACCCTAAATCTTTGAGCCTTAGCAGGTGGGCAGGAAATGCCTGTTTTAAATGCTGCTTGTGTCTCAAAATCTTCTCCAGTGGTGCCAGGCCCCATATTGGGGATTCTTGCTGGAAAGGTCAGCGTACTGTAGCTTCTTCTCCACCATTGTACAATTTGATTCCTTTCCAGCATGCACATTATTGTGAGCTCCCCAGTAATAACGAGGCCTTTCTGGGCCACTCTGCTTTTTCTTGATAATCTTCCTTGATAATATTACACACTGCCTGGGAGCTAGGAGCTGGATAGATCCCTGACAGACAGACAGGGAAAGGGACCTCAGAGAGGTAACAATGGTGGCAAACTTCCAGGTTCTTTGAAGCCTGTGGGCCTTCCTTCCTCCCAGCAGGGGCTTCCTTTTGGTCTGACTGGTCCTGTAAGATCAAGTAAACAGGGACATCTCAGAAAAACACCGGGAGGCCAGGAATTTCCTTAATAAGATAAGCTCAGGAACTTTGGGATGGTAGTGGAACTCTCCAGAAGGGAAAGGCTAATTAACATTCCTTAGATCACAGGGTGAGAAACAACCTGCAGGTGGGGTAGGGTAGACCCTTACACACCTTCAGACAAGGGAAGTCCTTACCATCTCATTCCCTGTAGACCAGTCAGTTTAAAAAGTCACACTGTTTTGCCAATCACATTGTGTCTAATGGCTGCTGCCCTGAAAATTGTATAAAAGCTCACTGAACAAGTTGTGCGGTGTCGCCACCTCTCCTTAGGGCCTGGGACAGCCCCAGTGCACTGGAACATTAAAAATCCTCATGCTCTTTGCATTGATCAGGCTCCATGTGATTCACTCAGGGGGTCTCCCGTAGGCTGAGGCTCGATAGGGTCAGATATGTTGAATCTGTTTCTTTAAGCTGGACAACCCATAATTTGGGGATTGGCCCTAGCCCAGGCCACCAAGACCACCTAAAACCCTCAGTCCTCAGGGAAACTGGACTTTGGTTTCCAGGTGCTGTCTCTACCTTTTGGGGAGTCTTCCTCTCTGTGTGACTTGCTGTGTATTCATCTTTGCTTTTAATAAATTTGTTACCCGTCGTTGCCTGCTATGTCTGAGAAGTTTCCTGCTTCTCAGTTCTTTACTTGGTACAGAAAACGAGCCTGGTCAAGATTCCTAGATAGTAGTGGGACCTCACTGCAGAGCTATCCAATAGGAGTGGAAGTCATCTGAACCTTCAGACGTAAATTTCTTCTTTGGTTGCTAGTGACCCTTGATGGATTCTTCTGTAATCCCTGTGGCTGTGCCTGGGCTTTGCCAGCGATTACAACCACGTGCCCTGGGAGAGTCGTGTCTCCTGCTGGAGCCTTCTGTGTGCATTGTCTTTGGTGCCAACCAAGGGACACTTTATAGATAAGTAGCCTGGGCACTACCTTAGAGTATAGGTGGCTTCAGGCTCAACCATGCTCATGTGGAGACAAGAGCCATCCCAGAATACCTCAGCTGTGGGCCACATGCCATTTGCTCTCGAGTGATACCCCTGCAAATGACTCTAGAGAATAGATCCAAACCAGATTGATCAGCCCTGGGTGACAAGTAGGAGAAAGGCCAGTGTCCTTCCCGGGTCTTAAAGCTGTCACGGTTGGGCTTTTCTTATGGGGCTTCTGGGTTTTGGCTTGAGGTCTTCATGTTTACTGTTCTGGCAGAGTCATCTTCTCTGCCCTGGTTCCGGCCTTCTTAAAGTGGACGTTGTTCAAATATCACAGCCTGGATGTGGTCTCTTCACCTCCTTCACTGCTCCAGACTCTATAACAGTGCACTAGCACAAAGCCACTGACCCTATGGGGACATGTATTCCAGGGACCTCCCCAGTTCCGGGGTGCCAGAAATGGCAGCGACCAGGTAGGTCTGATCTCAGATCTGAGATCACACTTTTTCCCAGGTCAGATGTAACCTTTGCTTGTCCAGCAGGGGATGAACGTGTGTGTGTGTGTGTGTGTGTGTGTGTGTGTGTGTGTGTGTGTTTTCCTCTTCTCCTCAAAGGTGCCCACAGCAGTTCGGTATGAGTTGCTCATATCTCTGGACCCCTGTGCTGTGCTGGGACATGCTTCTTTCCAGTCAGTGAGTTGTCTCCACAACAGCTGAGTTTTAAGGAGAGCTCTTAGGTGCACGGCAGGAGAATGCCCAACTTCATCACTCATGGAGGAGCACAGCTGGGGAGACATCTGGGAGCACAGCTGGAGAGCATGAAGACTCAGTGCTGCTTGCCTCCTCTTGTCAGTCTCTGAAGCACTTTACATCTTCCTCATGAGGGAGACCTTCAGGGGAAAGACAGAGGACAGAACCACTTTGTTAGTGGCCTGGAAGACTGTAGAGGCAACTAAGATGGGAGCCTCAGGCACAGGCCTCCCTAAGGCTGTAGACATAGAAGATGCTCATTCCAGCTGCTGTCAGCTGAGGGTGGTCGTGAGAGCACCAAGGCCTATTGATCAGCATTCTAGTTTCCTTCAAGTCCCTAGGATGACAGCCCAACATGCCTTGGAATGGACCAAGAAAGCCTTTTTGGTTCCCCTTGGAGGGAAGCACTCCCAGGTCACCGGGACTAAGATGAGGGTCCCTGGGGATGGAGTCACACTGCAGGAGGACAGGATTGTTCAGATATGGCTTGGATAGCAATGGTGACACAGATGTGGGATGGAGAATAGGGTACTGCTCAATGGAGTCTAGTCCTATGGGGTGCAGGGTCCCTGTCATACTGGCCCAGGCAACTGGATGGTGTGTGGTTTATTTAACAGCTGCTCTGCATCTGACACCTGCTGTCCTGAGCAGGGGAGTATGCACATGGTGGCTGTGTGGCCAGGAAAATGGTAATGGCTGCCTCTCAGGCCTCAGGCAGAAAGATGCTCCCCTCTGACCCAGGGAATGATGTGTCATCAAGGCAATGGGCACCTATGGTCAGCACATGTGGAGGTGGGAAATACAGATGCTATCCTAGGATGGATGGGCATGATGGTTATTCTAACACCAGAGCAAGGCCATTTTTGCCTCAAAGCAGGCTGGGCTCAGAGTAAGGCTGCTGCTACCTCTGGGTAGAAACAGAAGTAGTTAGCAAACCCTTACAGTTAGCATTCTGTCTAAAGTCCGCCCCACAGTTACCTGGCAACAGCCAGGTATGCTCCTCCCCACAGTTACCCGGCAACAGCAAGGTAGACTATACTATAAAAGGGGCTTCTCGATCCCTCCTCTCTCTCTTACTCTTGCCCTCTTGTTCCCTCTCTCTCCCCATTCCCTCCCCCACCTTTCTCTCCATGTGCTCATGGCCAGCCTCTATTCTTTTCCTCTACATCTCTCTCTCGGCCTTTCTCTACCTCTACTACCCTCTTAACTCCCCTCCCCATGCCCTGAATAAACTCTATTCTATATTTACTGTTGTGTGACTGGTCCCTCAGGGGGAAGGGATGCCTTGGCATGGGCCTGCTGTGGTACCCCCTTTCCCCCCTACCTCACCAAACCCCCATAACATTTCTTATATCTCTTTATCTTTTTATAAAAACATCACTTGCTACAGTCTATCTTAGGGTGTGATCCCATTGCTGAGAATATCATTTTTAATCATTAAAATCACATTTATTAATTTACACACACACACACTCCTCACAATGAGTATATGAGGGAGTTGGTTCTTTAGCCAAGAAGCCATCTTACCAGCCCAACAATGCCTCTGTGGCAGGCTCTGACTATCAGGAATGCAATCTTTGGGTTCTCATACTGCCTTTTACAGATAGCCAGTACTAGGAAGAAACAATTCACATGTTGCTCATAAAGCAATGAAATGTTCACCTAGCCACCCAGGTATGGAGCCCACACAGGTGTCTCACATAAAAAAACCAGGGCACAGTGACAATGAACCACTCCCAAGTGCCAGCATAGAACTTCCTTCCCATACAAACACTGCCCTTTCCCATTGCCTCTGTGTTGTTTTTGTCTACTGCCTTGAATATTCAGGATTCACTGTAGTATGTCCAATGGACTCTCAACCTCTGCCTTTCTCTGGCCTGGATGAGTTCGTTCACTGCGTGCATGTCCCCTCAAAGTAAGAAAGGTGACTGCCAATCAGGTCAAGGGCTGGAGACCCAGCAGAGGTGCTCTGGGGTTCTGCCACCCTCCTCTGTTTTCCTCTCCTTGCTTGCAGTGATCACGGTGGGGACAAATGGCTGTTCCCCTCATCTCTCAGGGGGGGAGTGTTAGAGGAGCTTCTTAATCAGGACACTACCCCCTCCCCACCACTGTTATGGGAGAGAAAAGTGTCAGTATGGGCAGCTGTAACTAGACACCCTCCATAATTAGTTGGCCACCCACAGAGAGCTACTTAAACTTATTTGGGTCATCAGTTAGATCAAGTGAGGCATTGTAGTCCAATGAATGGGAGGCTTTGAATAGAAGGGAAAGCAGTCCTACCAGGGTCCCAGAATGGAGGGTGGGAAAATCGAGTAGACCTGTTCTGCTGGGCGCGCACCCTCTCACAAGTCCCTTGCCAGGCCACCCACCCCATGCCCCAGTGATCTTAGTGCCTCAGCACTAACTTGGTGTGTTTTCATTGGTATCAAATATTCTTTTACAATATCTTATGTGTATCTTGATCATAACCACCTCCAATTTCTTTTCCACAAAAGTTTCTCATGAATTTCTTATAAATTTATGAAATTCCCATTGAAACTCTGTGTTCATTTTCCAGATTATAAGGGGAATCTCTCCTCCCCTTCCCTCCCCTCCCCCGTCCCTTCTCCTCCCCTCTCCTACCCCCTTTTCTCTTCCCTTCCCTCTCTTCTCCTCCCCTCCCCTTCCCTCTTGTTTCCTCTCCTCTCCTCAATCCTCCTCTCTCCTCTTCTTCATGTGTTTCATAGGCAGGGTTTGTAGAACAGCAGTAGCCTCAGAGGCCAAGGAGGACTTCCAGTAGAACGTGCCCAGGTGGAGGGGCTGATTTCTCCTGGTATACATCTTTGCATTTTAAAGCTGGAACTGGGAACACATGTTTCTAGTTGAAGAGGTTGTGAGAGACAGAAGTAGGGCCAGCTAGGGCTGCCATGAGAATAAGGAGTTAGCCTGTGTTCAGGGGCAATAGAGTCTAAGTTCTAAAGGCACAGGGAAGATGTGCAGATAGAGGGTCAGGAGAGTGGCCACCACTTTATTTTTGATTCTTTTGGAATCTGACGTCATGTACCCTGAACTCATTTACCTCCCAGTCCTCCCAAGTGTGCTCCACTTCCCCATAGACACAGTCCTCCCAAGTGTGCTCCACTTCCCCATAGACCCAGTCCTCCCAAGTGTGCTCCACTTCCCCATAGACCCACCACAAAAAGAATAAGAATAGGAAGAGGAAGAGGAGGAGAAAATAAACATAACACAAAGTTTTGTTATCCGTATACTCGAGTGCAGGAGCATGGTCCAACTCCTAGTGGCTAGCCCCTCCCCTGTCAAGGGAAGTTGACCTTCCTTCCACCTACATCCATTCCAGAAGCCATCAACTGGGGAAAGCCATGCAGCTGCCAAAGAGGGGCAGGGCCAGCTGTTCTGCACACGATGGCGGCACCACTTTATGCTGAACTTAAAATACCACTAAACTACACTTAAGATGGTTAACATGGCAATTTTATGCCATGCATATTTTACCACAATGAAGAGAAGAATAGAAAATAAAACACATTTCAAAAGGTTATACAAATTAGAGGAAATTGGGCAGCTATTGGCAGCTTCAGGACACAGGCAGGGCAGAGACAATTTTGGGATATTTAGGAATTCCCGGTCTAACTTAGGGTTCTGACTGCTGTGAAGAGACACCATGATCAAGGCAACTCTTACACAGGACAACGTCCAATGAGGACTGGCTTATAGGTTCAGAGTTTCAGTCCATTACCATGAAGGTGGGAAGCATGGCAGCATCCAGGCAGGTGTGGTGCAGGAGGAGCTGAGAGCTCTACATCTTGATCCAGTTGTACCCAGGAGAAGACTGACTTCCAGGCAGCTAGGAGGAATGTCTCTCAAAGTCCATTCCCACAGTGACCCACTTCCTCCAACAAGCCCGCACCTCCTGATAGTTCCACTCCCTGGGCCAAGTATACTCACGCCACCACACCCTCCAGAGAGAGGACAGTGGCAACGTTCCGAGTAGAGAATGAACTCTTTCTTGGCACAAGTCATGATTTCCTGGGGCTTTCCCTTCAAGCTTGAGTCAGTTGTTTTACCATTAGAATTGCTGATACTGTCTATTATACTGACTTTGGTTAACACATCATGGCGGTTGGAGCTGGTTGAGAGGCAGGCTTTTATACAAGAGCCCCTTCCAAGCACAAGAAGAGGCTTGAAAAAAGACTCAACAACACGTAGGAATTAAAACCTTGTTGAGAATTCCCTGGTGGAAGATGAAAATGACTCAAAGTCACAGGTGAGAGAACCAGGTTGGGAATTTCATGGCCTATGAATGCTCAGGTCTCTGGCTCTATGGACAGGAAGAAAGACGGGCTATCTGTAGATGGTCTATCTCCTCCAATGAAAACACCGTGCTTAGCACGGACCCGGGGTTTGGCATTCACCTGTCAGGAAGGGCTGCCTGTCTGGAATTCTGGGCCTAGGAAGACTTACATAACTGAATAGGGTCAGAAGCATGCTCCCTGTCTTTGGTGACTTTGCAATAGGCTGCCATGTAAGCTGATGAATTAAGGTCTAAAACTGACCCAGGAATGCTGAATCCAGGGAACTCCATCAGACTTTCTACATGTGCCAGAGTAGGTGCTAGATTGTAGTGAAATGTCTCACACCTCTGCTAATCTCACACTTTGTAAAGAAGCTTCCATGAGCAAGTGGTTGGATTCAGCAACTAAGACACAGTCCAACCGAGGAAGCAATCTGAATCAAGTGTTTATGTGTGCCCTCAGGTGTTCTCACAGAAGCGAGGCAATAAAAACCATGCCTGTCTAGGTCATTTGGTTCCTTGAGATTAGAACTCAGGTCGCTGTGCTAAGTCAGCAAGCCCCTTACACACTGAGCCATTCCCCCAGCCTCCCGTGCCTAGGTTTTCTTATTAACAAGAGGAGAAACAAACCAGACACATTCTGTCTAACTCTGACCACAATATCAGGGACTCAAAAGGCTTTTTACATTTTTTTCCCTGATCTGGATAGATCAACACTGCGGACATTCTAGACGGTATTCTTCAGATCTGGGGTCTGAGAAACTTCTCTTCATTGAGGAACTCACCTCTGTTTTGTACCCTACTGGGCCAGCAGACGCTTGGAACTCGAGCAGGAAACTGGGTTAGGGACAAAAACTTACTACCCAGAAACACCAGCCAGCAATGCCATAAATGCTACAGACAAGCCCTACATCAAGTATTCAGGACACAAAAACTTGGCTGAAAGCCATTTCTGAGTGAGCCAAAAATAATTGCCCAAGAGGCTTGGGGTAAAGCCAAGGAAAGCGTAGAGCAGAGCCACAGAAACATGAAACCTAAAAATGCACTGGCCCGAAAGTGGGGTCCTCCTGTTCTGGACCCTATCTAGAAGGAATCTGCAAGGAAGATGACAGGTTACCTACTGTGTGCAGGTCAAATGGAGCAGACCCTTTCCTGTGTGGAGCCTGGCCGTGGTGCAGCCACGTTGGCTGAGAGCTGTGAGCTTTCATTGACTTTGGAGGATACTTCAAATGAGGTAGAAGAAAAGGAGGCAGTGCCACTCAGAGCATGTAAGTGAAGTTAATACCTGGACTGTCTTGATAAACATGTCAGAATGTGACTGTATCAGGAGTTGGAAATGCACTCATTACACCTATTCTACAGAACACTAAAGTTTAGCTAACAGTCTGCCTCCAATTTGCTCAAAGTGCGGTAGCCTGAAGCCCAGCCAAACCATCTAGCCTGAAACGCTGAGTACACTATGAGATTTGTTGGGGACAGTCCTGAAGGTGATAGAATGGCTACATAGGCATGCTTTCAACCCACCCTACAGTCGGAAAATCATGACTCAGGGATGGTCTGTATATACAGCAAACACTTCACTGGAGGCTGTGGGGGGACATACTCAGTGTCTTAGCTTCTCTTCTTGTTGCTATGATAACACATCCCAACAAAAGCAGCTTAGGGAGAAGGGTCCATTCTGGCTCCCAGTTCACAGTCCATCATGGTGGGGAAGTCAAGGCAGAAGGAACTTGACACAGCTGGTGACATCACATCCATAGTCAGGAAGCAGAGATGCATGCTTGTGCTCAGCTCCTGTTCTCCTTCTCCTGTAGTCTAGGTTCTATCCCAAGGAACTGTCCCATGCAAAGTAGGTGAGTCCTCCCACCTTGATCAACCTAAAAGATGGTAATCCCTTACAGGCATGCCCAGAGATTAACGTGACCCAGATAATCCATTGCAAGTGTGCCTGGAGATTTGTGTCTTAGGTAAGTGTCTGGATCTTGTTAAACTGTCAATCCACACTAACACTAACACCAGCAGCACACGGATGGGCTTTTCTTCTTCAGTAGACCGCTGGGCTACAGTGTACAGAATTGTAAAACTTAGGCTAGAGAGAAATTGAGTGAGTTTAAGAGATTTGGAGGGACAGGAAGAGGAAGGAATGATCACTGGTCACCTGAGACCAAGAAGTCCATCTTGGAGAAAAAAATGTCATTTGGAAATTTTCAGAAATCCATGTGATATATAGTAAATAACATAATGTAATGCAATTTAATATAATATCAATCTCTACCTTTTCATAACTATTCAGTAAATCCAACATTTCTCACCCATGCTTCTAGAGTCTGTAGATGAGTTTTAAAGTACAGTGTTAAGCTTTGCATCCACTACTCTGCCACTTGGGCTACATAAACATAAAAATCCATAGTAATAATAATAATGATAGCAATAATAACAATAGTAATACTAAAAGCAGTAACAGTAAACAGTAATAAAAACAGTAATAGTAAAAACAGTGTAATGATAATGGTGATATTAACAACAGCAGTTAGAGTAACATCCTTGTTGATTTTTTTTTTTTTAAATTGAGGAATTGCCTCTGTCAGATTGGCCTGTAGGCATGTCTGTGAAGACTTCTCTTGATTAAGGATTGATGTGGGAAGGCCCATCCCACTGTGGGTGATGCCACCCCTCTGCCGGTTGTCCTAGGTGCTACAAGAAAGCAGGCTGGGCAAGCTATGGGGGCAAGCAGTGTTCTTCCATGGCCTCTGCTTCAGTTCCTGCTCTGACTTCTCTTCATGATGGACTACAAATGGTGGTAAGTTGAAATAAACCCTTCCTCTTCAGGTTGCTTTAGGTCACGGTGTTCATCACAGCAGGGGTAGTGATAGTGACAGTGATGTCGGTGGTAGCGACAGTGACCATTATTGTAATAGTAAGAATAACAGTTTTCTTCGGGTGGTAGTGACAGTGATATTAATAGTGATTGTAACAGTAACATGGTGACACTGGACATTATTATAATAGTGAGAATAACAGTATTCTTCAGGTGGAAGCAATGGTGATACTAATAGTGATCGTAACAGTAACATTAGCAATAAGGAGGATGGTGCAGTAGCAACATGAACAGAGATGGTAACAATAGTATCATGGTTGTAGTAACAGCACTTGTGGGACAGCCTTCACTGAAACATGTGTGCCCCTTTGTCCAGTGAAGGATGTCCACAGGCAGCGCAAGGCAGGTCTTTGGCGAGAAGACTTACCTCTCTTCTAAGTGACAGGAGGTTCTGGCAGCTGGCTTACTAATTAGCTGTTTTTATTGCAGTAAAATATACACAGCATAAAATCTACCCATCAGACTATTTTATGGTATAAAATTCAGTGCACCGACAGTGCTGTTGGAACCATCACCACTGCTTGAATTTTCCCTTCATCCCCAAAGAAAACTGCGTGCCCACAACACAGCGTCTCTGTCCGCCTTCTCTCTTCCCACTCACTGGAGGATGCTGGCCACTTTATACTTCCTTTTCATATTCTTTGATAATAATAATAAACCTTCTAGAACCCTCTGGAGTAAAGGGATGAGGAGAACCATAGTTGATGGGACAGTCTTTCTTAATTCATTCCCAAGTGCTGTTGTGGGGCAGAGAGAGGCAGAGCAGGTTCTGAGGCCTACAGGGGAGTGCAGAACAGGTGGATTTGAAGGACACCAATATGTCACCACACATTCAGATCATTTCTGAATCTGGTTGACACTGTCTTCTCTCAGGTTGCCTGGCATGGCATAAAATTGTTATGCAGTTGAATACGCCTTGGCCCTTCCATCTCTCTCTCAAGTGCTAGGATTATAGACTCTGCCACTACGACCAGCTTATGTGTCATTTGAGGTGGAAGCCAGGGATTTTGTATGCAAAGCAAGCTCTCCACCAATAGAAATGTGTCCTCAACTCTAAACTGAGTTCTTTTTCTTTTTAAGATTTTATTTTTGGTGTATGCATGAGCATGCGCTAGTGAGTGACTGTGTGTGTGTGTGTGTGTGTGTGTGTGTGTGTGTGTGTGCACCTGAGAAGGCCAATAGAGGGTGTTTGAGCCTCTGAAGCTGTAGTTACAGGCAGTCATGAGCTATCTGACAGGGTGCTGGAAACTGAACACAAGTTCTTTGCTAAAGCAGCAAGCACTCTTAGCCACTGAGCCATCTCTCCAGCCCAGTAACCGGATTGTTGCTATCCCTTCCTTGACTAGCAGCAATGCTCACCCATGATCTGTGTCTTGAAAGACACACAGGTTATTTAGGGACTATGTATTAGACTGGAGGCAGGAAAAGAGCAGTGTGCTGGGTGCTTATAGCAGGAGCTTTGGGTACCACTCTGTTTTAAAGGTGATGGCTTCAAAGCCTAGACAACTCTAAGTTAATACTATTCTTGCCAAACTTACAAGTTTCCCTCTTTCCTTATGTGATTTTGTTCAGTCACTTTGTTGTTACAAACTGAGTGCTTGTGCCCTCACAAACTCATAGACTGAAATTATTTCCCCAAATGGTGTCATTCAAAGCTTTGAGGGTGATTGGATCACAAAGATGGAGTCTCCCTGGATGGGATTAGTGTCCTCATAAGAAAGGCCTCGAATGTTCTCTAATGTTCTCTTTACCATGTGCAGATACAGCAAGGAGTAGGCAGGCTTCTAGGGTCCCTGCTGGGAGCCACCCCATTTTGAGCATGTAAAACTGTGACGTAGAAGAGGTTACTCTATGAGCCCCAGCCTGGGATCTTCTGTTATGACACTAAAGATGACTGAACTATCAGTAACAAAGGAGGTGGATGGAGGGGCACACACAGCCCACCATTCCCAGCCAGTATCTGACTATGGTCCTCTTCCTGATGGTCAGCTACCCAGGAAAGGCTCCAACCCAGTAGTACTGCCTGGAGCAGCAGTCTACCAGTGATGCCTGCTGAGTCAGGACTGGGATGCCAGGGTCAGAAACATCCCTGAAGCAACACAGACTGAGAACCATGTCCCCGTGCTGTGAGAAACAATGGCTGCTCCACAATAGAAGCACGATCATTTCATAATAAGAACACTGGAGACTTAGAGTCAGGAACTCAGGGCTGGAGAGATGGCTCAGTGGTTAAGAGCATTGGCTGCTCTTTCAAAGGTCCTGAGTTCAAATCCCAGCAACCACATGGTGGCTCATAACCATCCACAACGAGATCTGATGCCCTCTTCTGGAGTGTCTGAAGACAGCTACAGTGTACTTACATGTAATAGAGTCAGGAGCTCAAGACAGTTGACTTTGAGACCTTGTGAAGTTGGATATCAGCCTAAGAGTGGCAGAAACGCTGACTAAACAAGGGGAGCAGTTCATGAGCCCTAACGCATGGCCTTTCTTTCCTTTTTAATAATCAGGAGGGGACAATCTCACAGGCCATGTAAGGCTTCTCTTTCCCCGTTGTGTCTGACTTTTTCTTAGCAAAAGACTTGCAATGTATAGGTTCCTCTCTGCAGTTTACATCTTGTTTATTTTAAAATATACCAGATCCTTGACCTTGCAGGCAAGCTTGGCTGCTAGTAATTTTCTGCTTAAAACTCTCCCTCTCTCTCCCTCCCTTCCTCTGTCTCCCTCTGTGTGTAGTGTGTGTGTGTGTGTGTTGCACATGCAGTGTACCTTAGCAGTTGGCATGGGTGTGGATGGGTAATTTGGAGCTTGGATAGCTGGCTCTAGACTGTGTGTGTGTGTGTTTGTGTGTTTGTGTGTGTGTGTGTGTGTGTGTGTTGCACATACAGTGTACCTTAGCAGTTGGCATGGGTGTGGATGGGTAGTTTGGAGCTTGGATGGCTGCTCTAGACTGTTGTGTGTGTGTGTGTGTGTGTGTGTGTGTGTGTGTGTGTGTGTGTGTGTGTGTGTATGTGTGTGTGTGGTGCACATGCAGTGTACCTTAGCAGTTGGCATGGGTGTGGATGGGTAGTTTGGAGCTTGGATGGCTGCTCTAGACTAACAGCCATTAAGAAATGAGATGTCTGGTACTTTATGTTCATTTGTAGCTGGATTTACACTGCCTCAAGTCACCTTTGAAAATGAACCATTAGATTGTATTTCTAATGAGTCAGTTGTGGTGTGTATGGTTCCCCTTGGATCTCCTTTCCCACCCTACCTTAACTCCTGTGCGTCCATCCGTGAACTTTGTCAACCTGCACGGTCAGGAACACAGGTCCCATGAGGCTCACGGCCATCAGGGGAACTGAGAAGTGTCTTGACTCTTCCTTCTCTTTCTGGGCTCCTCCAGCAGTGCTCATACCATCAGCTACTTGACTGCATGGCCAAAGACTCACGGTCCCTGCACTTGGCTCATTGCCTTCCTTAAAACTATGGGCCTTCTAACACGTACCACTGTTGCATTATGAGTTGAGATGCAGAGGTGAGAGTGAGAGAGCACAGGGTTTCCCTGGTCAGTGTAAACTATTGAGGGCAATAGGGCCACTCTAGGAGTCAAGTTCCAGGGGGAAGCGGGTCCTTTCTTGGCTGTCTGTGGGGCAACCGGCTGCAGCAGGTACTGCTTGCCACCTGTATACACAGAATGACCCCGTGACC
This sequence comes from Mastomys coucha, assembly GCF_008632895.1. Taxonomy (NCBI): domain Eukaryota; kingdom Metazoa; phylum Chordata; class Mammalia; order Rodentia; family Muridae; genus Mastomys; species Mastomys coucha. Next base: position 80,672,552 of record NW_022196895.1, read on the forward strand.
TTGAACAGTTATGAACTTTGCTATGACACAAGTTTTCCATGCCTTCTCACGGGTGAGATGCTGAGTAACAATGACCCCCTTAAAGAGCATTTCTAAGGCTGTTACAGGCTGCTTAAGGCACGGACACTTGCTAAGCATCTTTTCCTCCTGGCTCCTAATTCTTGCAGGTGCCAGGGAGCTAACAGATTAAATCTGACATTGTCAGAATAGCAAGGGCTGCCCTGTGGTGCTGATATGATTGCTGCGGCATTTCAAATTGAGAAACATGAGAACATAATATAGGAAGTAGAATCCTAAGTACTGGCCACGTTCCCCAGGGAACTTTTAATAGATGAGAGTAGCATTTTTTTTTTTTTTTCATGAGAACGTGCCCAGAGAGTTGGCTCTGGGCATAGCTTTTTGAATTTGAGAAGTAGGAACTAAGGAGCTGGCTGTAGTCTAGAAGTGCATGTCTTTGTTCTCTCTTGGGTTCGGGGTGGGGTTTTGCCTTAGCTCTTAAGCTGTCGAGTCTACCTTTGGGCCCTGGAAGAGTAATCTTTCCCTTCTTGACTCTCCATTCTCACTGTGCATTACCAGTTTGATTCACCACTGGTAGACCAGGTGCTACCCAGGGAGTGGACACACAGTATGGTGGAGGACTGGATGAACCTGGGTGCTCAAGGTTGCTTGTCTTATGCGAAGGCTCAGGAAGTATATCCTGAATGAGGAGATCCAGCCTCCAGGGACTGTCTAATGTGGGGAGGTGAATCTACTTCCAGCTAAGGGAGGCTTCATAGCCCCAAGTGCAGGGACACAGATCTGCTTCAGCTGAGGGAAGCTCAGCGGCTGTAGCTCTGGGTTTAAAAGGTTGAAGGTCAGTATCTGTACCAACAGCTGCTCTGAAGTCAGTGGGAAATTTGGGACCCCAAGGGGTTAGCAGGAACTTCACCACCCGCCCTGGCCAAAAGGGATGGATGTTGGCCCCAAGGGAAGAGCCAGATGGAAGAAGAGGAGGCTGTGAACTGTAGTTCCCTTTTAAGAGCCTGACTTGTGTTGAAATCCTAGAGACCGAGCAGTGATCAGAGCTTCCATATTGTGGAGGGTTGTGATGTTGCAGATAGAAAGTCAAGATGATGTTGTCAATAGTCAACCATCACCAACCTCTATACCTGACTTAACATCCCTTTAACTATCAGGTTAGGTCTTTTGAATATAGTAAGTATGAACAGCACTCTAGCTTCTGCCAACCCAAAGCTACTTTCAAAAAGCACCTGAGATTCATAGCAGGGATAACCTTGCCAGAGGCTCACCCTGGCCTTTTGGGGTTTGGAGCTGAGGTGGAACACAGAGTTGGATGAAAGCCAAGACTGATGATCTCCAGCCTTGTAACTCTAACTATTCTAGGGGCTGGAAACCGATGGCTTCTGGAAACTTAACACTCTCGCTTATTCTGTGGCTGAAAATCACTGGTCTCTTTTATTTTTAACTCTCTGTGTTTAACTAAGTGCTGGGGAAACAGAGCTCTGTTACTGTTCTGTGCTTCAATAAGTGCTGGGGAATTATGAAGAGGATTGATTGACTGCTAGCGCTCCTTTTTCTGGCAAGCCAGCTGGCCAGGTCAGAGACTTGGAGCTCATTAACTCTTTTTGAATGAGAGAGAAAAGAAAGGAAAGGAACGAAGTCGAAGTCTCACATAGACAACACACACACACCAGGTGAAGTGAAAATGGCCACATCACTTTTTTTTTTATTGCTATCAGACTTTTATAGCTTTTTCTATGTAAGAATTACCTCATAGATAAACTGCTACATAAAAGGGGAGTTAGAGAAATATATTATTAACAAGTTCAAAGCCGTGTTTCATTCTGTAAGCTCATTATAAGTTCAAAGCAACAGTTTTTACATGGCCTTATTGTAGTACACACCTTTGGCTTCATCCTTGGACCTGAATGTTTCTCCTTGAACACAAAATTTTCCCAAGCCTATATCTCTTTTTAGTGCAATCATGAAAGCTCCTTGTACTTTTTGCTATGCAGCCTTTACTTTATTATGAGGAGTGGGGCACACTCTATTCTTGACTCTAACTTTACATCTTTCTAGCAGACAAAAACAAAAAACAAAAACAAACCCTAAAACCATCTTAAAACTTTCTTCTTAAAATTATGTGAATCTAGTCAGGAATATTTTTAAATTATTAACTAAGTCATCTAAACAGCATTAATTCACGAAAGTTCATCTTCATATTTATCTGCAGCAAATCTGCCCAACAGGGTGGGCAAATGCCCAGGAATCCTTAGGCTATGTAATAATGACAGGGAAGGCATAGCTAAAGCAAGAAGCAATCCTGAGATGAAGTCTATTGCAGCCTTGCCTCTCAGAACTCGCCATCATAAGCCATGCAAAGACTGTAGACTGCCTTCAGGAAGGCCACCTGCTATTCTTAGCCTTTCCTCGATGGCTCATTTTTCTTTTTTATTGATTTAAGTTTTATTGTATTATGATGAGAAAAGATACATGGTTTCAATATAACTGAATTTGTTAACATTTAAAAACATATTTTAAGTAAATAGAATTAAATCACACTCTTGTTTCCCTTTCATACCCCAGTTCCTCCCAGAGACCCCCTTCAATATCTACAATACCCTTTTTTGTCATATTCTTTAAAATTTATAAAATATTATAACAATGAGTATTATAAAAGTTGTTTGATATAAAACAACAATCAATTTAACAGTCTTATATAATGCTTGTCTACAGCAATACTGAAAATATTTTCAATATTTTCCTCAATATAAATTTTAAATAACTCCAAACATATTAATTGTATATTTTAAAGTAATACATAATTACTAGTATTTTTTTAAATAAACATAAATATATAAAGTCATTTTGTTTGTTTCTTTTGTATTTAATAGAACTTAAAATCTTGGCTCTTAATAAGAACAATTTTTAGACATTGAATTTCATTGTAATAAGGCTGTACTTCAATGTCCTTCACATCACCAAAGGATTTTACCTCCATCATAGCTAAGCTGAGAGTTGACAGTTCTGCTGCACCAAGGAATGAATTGTAGGCATGATTTTTGGATACAGACTTCCTGCTATGGTCAAAGCTAATTGACTTAAGTGAGTGACTTTATTCTCAGCCCACAGAGAACAGGTTACATTCATTTATGAAATGGTATGTGTATTAAGATGGTCTATCCATAAAGTCATTCACCAGCTGTTTCAATGAACAATGGTTCTGCTTGGAGGGTGGCACAGACATTAGGTGAGGGTAAGAATCTGGTTCATTGGCTGTGATAATTTGGAAAAGCATTCATCTCAGATAAAGAATAACTTATAAAGTCCTCTTCTTCAAACTTGATACAAGAATTACAAACGTCAAGCAAAGCATTCAGTCTCACTCTTTGTTGTTCTCTTACAAGTCACCTCCCAAGTTAATTGTCTATGTTTCTTTTGGCTGTATAAATACTTTTGAAATATGTAAGCCATTCTGAAAACCAGAGTATAGTGTAAAAACACGAAATAAACAATACTACTAATAGAGAGGCTGAGACAGGAGAAGCCTGATTTCAAGACCATTATATGGTACACAGCAAGACACTGTCACATACAAACAAGAAAGTGTATATGGATTGTATAATATTGGACCTATTTCTCCAATTACCAAATTAGAGAGACCATTGGATGACAGTCAACAAATTTCTAATTCCTCATATTTTTGGATTTCAATTGATTAGGATATGTTGGTAATATTAATTTTCATATTAAGATATTAAGAAAAAATATTAGTCTGGTACTGTCAGAGTTTCTTAGAAGACAACTATATTAGGCTGCCGTCCAGAGGAGGTGGTGGTTCAGGCATATAGAAGGGAATGGTTTCAGTCACCAGCATTTTCAACAGCCAAAACAAAATGTAAACTGGTAGAGTCCCAAACTCAGAATCTAAATAAAGATTGAATCAATGAATGAAAAAAAAAAAGAAAAAAGGAAAAGTAATTGTTACTTTCTGTTGTTTTTGTTGTAAGAGGTGGAATTAAGTTTGTATGGGTTTGTTGAAAGATTACTTTCTTGCTTCTAGGGTGTAGTTTTGCTCTTTATGTTGGTGTTTTCCATCTATTATCCTTTGTAGGGCTGGATTTGTGGAAAGATATTGTGTAAATTTTGTTTTGTTATGGAATATCTTGTTTTCTTCACCTGTGGTAATTGAGAGTTTTGCTGGGTACAATAGCTTGGGCTGGCATTTGTGTTCTCTTAGGATCTGATTGGCATCTGCCCAGGATCTTCTAGCTTTCATAGTCTCTGGTGAGAAGTTTGGTGTAATTCTGACAGTGTATTTGATGTTTTTATTATTATGTGACAGGAGGAATTTCTTTTCTGGTCCAGTCTATTTGGAGTTCTGTAGGCTTCTTGTATGTTCATGGGCATCTCTTTCTTTAGGTTAGGGAAGTTTTCTTCTATAATTTTGTTGAAGATATTTACTGGCCCATTACATTGGGAGTCTTCACTCTCTTCTATACCTATTATCCTTAGGTTTGGCCTTCTCATTGCATACTGGATTTCCTGGATGTTTTGGGTTAGGAGCTTTTTGCTTTTTGCATTTTCTTTGACTGTTGTGTCAATGTTTTCTATGGTGTCTTTTGCCCCTCAGATTCGCTCTTCTATGTCGTACCTTTGCCATTGCCTTGTGATGGGCTCAGCTTCCTGCTTGGTTGTTGCTGCTTAGTTTTTCTTTCTGGAAATCTGTACGTTAGCATTCTGTCTAAATTCCACGCCACAGGCCTGGCCTATTATACAAGGGGCTGCTTGCCCCCTCCTCTCTCTCTTGCCTCTTTCCTGACTCTTGCTCTCAGGTTCTCTCCTGCTTCCCCTCCCTCCCCATTCCACCCCACCATCCACGTGGTCATGGCTGGCCTCTACTTCTCTACTCTCTCCCTCTCTCTGCCGTTCTCTGACTCTACTAACCTCTTAACTCCTCTCCCATCCCCTGAATAAACTCTATTCTATACTATACCAGTGTGTGTCTGGTCCCTCATGGGGAAGGGATGCCTTGGCATGGGCCCACTGAGTCACCCTGTCCCCCTACCTCACCACACCCTCATAGAACATATCTCCTGATACCTGTTTGTCTTTTTATAAACACATCACTGTAGGATTAAAAAACAAAGCTCTCCACTGTTCTGAACCTTCACATGCTAAAAATGTCACCTACAGTGTTAGATTCTTAGTTCAAAAAACCCAGGTCCCTATTTCCCCAAAATATTCCTTACCACTCCTTTCAATAATTCTGTCTTAAAAATAATTTTCACTTCTCTTTTAGATTTTAGGCTCCCCAACATTCTTCTTCTCTTCCTCACCTATCTTTCTGGTCTAGCTTCTGGACTCTTCCTCCTCTACATCTTCTTTTCTGCCTATGCCACATTTGGTGGTTTTCTCAGTCATTTTTACTTTCTCAGTATTAGACGGCTGTGGTGAACAGCATACCAACATGTAGTTTTATGTGCTGATGTCTTCCATTATTAAAAATGTATTTCTCCTTTGAGGAGAAATTACATTTAAAATAATTTATATAGCAGGTAACCTGGCAGATATGTGAAGCAGCATATTTCTTTTTTCTTTCTTTCTTTTTTTTTCTTTTTGGTTTTTTGAGACAGGGTTTCTCTGTGTAGCTCTGGCTGTCCTGGAACTCACTCTGTAGACCAGGCTGGCCTCGAACTCAGAGATCCACCTGCCTCTGTCTCCTAAGTGCTGGGATTAAAGTCATGCGCCACCACTGCCTGGCTAGGAAGCAGCATATTTCTGAGAGTAAGTTTGGCCCAACACTATATAATAGTGTTGAACAAGTGAAAAAAAGGCTCAGCACAGGAGCTCGACCCCCCCGTACAGAAGACTCACACATGATGGCCTCAGCTTGGCCCCAACATAGAAAAGGAGGAATAAAGACAACAGGGTAGACAACATGATTCAAGTAGTCATCAGTCGAGTGCTGGCCAATCTATCATACATCTACAGAGGGAATCCTAGATGATGTTCAGTTACAATGCAGATCTCCGAATACTGACTACCCATACAGGAGGATCAGAACGATACTGAAAGGTGCAGCCAAGAAGAGTGGGGTGAGGGGGAGCAGGGATATTCTTGTATACATGTAAAGTGTACAACAAAGATGCTGATAAGGCATAACATTGGGGAATAAACTGCATATGAGAGATGACAGTTGGGAAGAAATCTGATTGTCCTCTTTTATAACCTATGAATTGTGATATTTAAAATGTTATATAAACAAATCATGTAGGAAAGTAAGATGCAGTTGGGAGGCCTTTAATCCCAGCGCTCGAGAGGCAGAGGCAGGATCTCTGAGTTTGAGGCCAGCCTGGTCTACAAAGTGAGTTCCAGGACAGCCAGAGCTACACAGAGAAACTCTGTGTCAAAAAAAAAAAAAAAAAAAAAAAAAAAAAAAAAAAAAAAAAAAAGAGGAGGAGGAGAAAAAGAAATGATAGATAGGTAGAAAGATAGATAGATAGATAGATAGATAGATAGATGGATGGATGGATGGATGGATGGATAGATAGATAGATAGATAGATAGATAGATAGATAGATAGATAAATTAAGATGCATGGGCCTGAGATGTAAAAACATAAAATTCTGTGAAGCACCTGAATGTTTAAGGAAATATAGGGAAATGGGACACAAGGCCCAGACTCACCATGAACTATGGAACTATTCCATCTCTGTAATCTGTGCCTGACCTACCCAATATATTCTGTCTATACAGAAAGTCATAGATACTATGCAGCAAGATACTAAGATGCTGGGCTTGCTTTTCTTTTAGGTCTCAGGAATGGAAATTACTAACATTTTTGGGAAAGAAGGAAGGACTGTTGTTTAATTTGAACCACTTCTAAGGAACTGAACAGTCCCCTTAACTACCAGATTTCTGAAGAGGATACACCGTGCAGCTGGGCAGGGAAAATCCTACATCTTTCCCTGATGGTCGTTGGCTATTCACTCCATGATCACAAGTTGCTCTGCCCTCATTTCTAATTTTCCTACATATTTTAAATTTTGGTTTATCCACCAAGAGTTCTTTTATTCCTAGTTTGTTTGTTTGTTTTAGAAATATTTCCCTCTTCTGTGAGAAAGTTAACAACAGTGTTTTGGAAGTTGTCCTCAATCCACATCCTTGCTTCGCTACGTGGCTGTCTTCTGTCAAGTCTGCTCTCCATCCTGAAAGTCAGGGCCCCTTTGAAAATCAGGTCTTCAGGGTTGGATCTGAGGTTTGAGTTCTGAGCAGTTGGATGTTTTTGAGCATCACACAGCTCATGTGCTCTGCTGAGCTTTGTAAATGGGCGACCCGGATACTGGTCGTGCCTTTAAGTCCCCCCCCCCCCCAGCTCTTTGGATTTCTGAGTAAAGCTTTTCATCACTTGCTGGAGGCCTTGAGTTCTGAGAATAAGTTGGAGACAGTTGAGGTTCTTGATATTAGGACAGCTCTGCAGGGAATAGAACTGATAGTTCTCCTCACCCAGGAATTAATTTATACTTCTCAAGGGATAGCCGATGGACCATTTCCTGGCAAGAGTTCTGAGGTGGGTTAAGGACCTGTTTTGGTGAGCTTAATCAGGTTTCCTTACCTCGGAGAGGAGAAGTTCGAGTAAGAGGCCACGCAGAGAAACTGGCGAGGGTGCAGAGTCCCCTGGGAGACGACCTCAGTTCCAGAGAGGACAGATGTAACTGTGGTTTGCCTTACTCTGTCCACTGAATGGAGGCCAGCGCCCACCCCCAGTTAGATTTTTCTGTTCCTGTTGGTAGTCTTTGAGGTTAGAAACTTTGGTGACTCTTTGGGATCTCCCGTGAGTTTTCAAGGCAACATGGAGGACTGAATCTACCCTGGTAGGTGGAAGGAAGTAGATGGGCTGAGATCCCAATGTGAGAGTTGCCCTTATCAATGCAACTGGATGAGTCTTACTATTACCAGAGATGACTGAGGGGCAACTGGGTCATACTCCTTGTTTCCTATTGGTGAGGAAGAATCTGCTGCTTCCCTGAAGACCAATGGGTCCCCTAGAGATTCCCCAGTATCTGTAAGAACAGAAGACACTGTCCTTCCTCACTGGACATCTGTTAACACATTGTTCATGCCTTCTGTCCTGAGGCAGAGCAGTGAGCAAAGAGGGTGGGTACACAAGAAAGGACTACCAGGATGGGCTGAGTAATATGGTCGTAATGTTCTAGTCCTGAAGGGCGGCCCTTGTAGAGCCAGCAAGAATGCCAGGCCTCCATGAAACCAGGGTGCAAAGCCCCACTGGACTGTGAGTAAAAAAAAAAAAAAATGGCTGCTTGGTCACCTGTTTGTCAAGGCCCCAGATCAGGATCTTAGCCAGGCTTAGTCAGGGAGGGAAGCAACTTTGCCAGGTAGCAAAGTCTCTGACTCCCTATCCAGAATGTTCCGGGGGGCGGGGGACAGCAATGGGAGAAGGGGACATAACCTGCCCCTGACTTTCCCCCAATACATTCAATTCAAAAATCTCCCCAATTCCCCAGGTACAAATGGCAATGGGAGAAAAGATGGAAGCTCAAACTGGAGATTTGCATCTTATCATAACAAATGTCAGGAGTCTCAAAGAACCCAGATGAAGCTCTCTATAAACTTAGTGACTTATAGTCTGCCAATCAGTGGAAAAGGGGACCAAACTGGACAGAATGGTGTGTGTGTGTGTGTGTGTGTGTCTATATAACAACAAGTTAAGAATCTGCCGATCTGCCACCTGACTGGGTTTCTGAAAAGAAGGGCATACTACCATTTCTACTTTTTCTCTTCCCAAGTAAATGAAAGTCCTGAGTGCGGACACCATGACAGACAGACTTGGGGTTGTTTTCCTGTTACCTGACTCCCAGGTTCCCAAACCTTGTCTTGAACACATCTGAAAGCAGGGTCTCTTTGGATTTGGTCTAGGTCCTAGGTATAAACTGAGAGCTCCACTCTGTTTCCATTATACCTCACCAGGAAGCTGCTCTCACATGGCTTTTGTCACATGTGCAGATTGCTAATCCTCTGTCTAAATAGCTCTGAAGGCAAAAGTCTCACATTTATATCTTTGGTCAAGTGAAACTGGGCTTCAATCAGAGGTGATATATGACCCATTCTGATGCTCCACAGTCAAGAAGTCATCAGGGGTGAAGGGGACAGATGAAGGGGATTATAGGGGTCCTCGGTGGAGGCTTTGGTAGTGAACAAAATTACCTACATCTTCCTGAACCACACCAACAGTGCTACTGTTTCTAGGGTTGGAAGTGTGTCAGTACACACCTGGACACACCTGGACACACCTGAAAAAGGTTTCAACCTGCCTCGGGATTTAGGCAACTAATAGTGAGTGCTCCAGCCACAGGAGGGAAACATCAGATTTGTAGCTCATTCCATCTCAAGGTCCTGAGCCCCACCCTCTAGGTTTCAGGAAGGTCTCTGTTTAGAGCTCTCTGGATTACATATACCTTGGGTCATTCTTACCTGAAATTCATGATTTGATAATAAGCCAACATTCAAAGCACTCTGGTACTTGAGAGATCCTTGTTGAACGAATCAGTAGGGATAGTGGAGGTATCTGGGGACGTGCTGTTGGATCCCATTGCTGGAAAACATCTGCCTTTGTTTTCTTTCCCTT